>NW_017670499.1:0-80693 GCF_001879085.1 Nicotiana attenuata | reverse complement strand
CCCCCCTCCCGGGACTCAGCGTCCTCGTTGAGGTTTTCCCCACCACTGTACTAAGGAAAATTCAGTTCTGATATCATATTTTTCATGACTCAATCCCATGACATGTATTGCCCGATTTTGGCCAAGACCCTGCACGGATTTGTCTTTCTTGGGTTATGCCACCTCCAGCCCAAAAGCACGCGTAGCATGTGAAATTATAACATGCCTTATAAAGCACTTCACTTTTCTCTCCTATTCAGATGTGGGATTCACCTAAGGTAACATGTGCACTCCTTCTTCAAAAGCTTGCCAGCCTAGAAGCCTATCAGTCCTGCTTGACCCACCCCCATCGGCCCGCCTTCCGTCATGGGCATCACATTCTTTATTTTCATTATTCTTTCCAATCTTTGTTTTTACATCTTTCTTGGCTTTCTCATTCAATTCTTTCATATGTCTATAATCTTCACTCACTTGAAGTGGAGTCAAAGGAGCAAGGACTAATTTTTTTGCCATTTTTCTCAAAAGAATATTTATTAGTCCTTCCATCATGTAGAGCACCCTTATCACATTGTCATGGCATCCTCAACAATAAATGACATGCTTGCATGGGTACCACATCACAAAGAATATCATCAACATACTTTCCAATTTTGAAACTCACCAAGACTTGCCTAGTCACTTTAAGTTCACCACATTCAATAAGTCATTAGAGTTTCTAAGGACGAGTATGTCTTTGAGTTTTCAAATTCAAATTGTCAACCATAGAAGCACTAGCAACATCAACATAACTACCACTATCAATAATCAAAAAAACACACTTGATATTTAATCTTACACCTTCGATGGAACAAATTCTCCCTTAGGTTCATATCTTCCATTACTTGGGTACTCAAAACTCTCCTAACAACATGCAAAGGCACATTGGGAGTGTCATATTTCACTACATCATCACATTCGGCCTCCTCTTCGTCACATGATTCTCTACTGTCTTCCCTTTCAAAGGCTTCCTCCATAAGAATTATGGTTCTTCAATTGGGACATTCACTCATATTATGATCAAAACCTTGACATTTAAAGTACCTATTAGAGTTAGAATTTTGGAAGTAAGTTTTAGAATTGTTACCTCCCTCCTTAGCCTCCACCTTCAGTTTGCCTTAGTCATTTTGCCACTTGGAGTCAACTTTTGACTTGTTTTCATTTGAAAAAGATTGACAAGTTTCTTTGTTTTTGCTTCATGAAGTATTGTAGATTTTGAATTTGCTCTCCTTAGTTGCTTCTCTTCTTGGAGTTTATATTCAACCTTGATAGCCCCTTGGAGTGCCTTATGTATAGTAGCTAATTTATGCAAATTCATTTGGTTAGAGATTTCGTGCTTAAGCCCGACCAAGAATCTAAAAATCATGAGTCTTCCATTATCATCAAGATTGGCTCTAACCTTAGGTGTCTCCAACTCTTCAAAGTAAGCCTCCATGTTCTTTTTTCCTTGCTTTATGTTGTACAATTTGGTAAGCAAGTCATTCATACTCTTTAGGCACAAATTTTGCTCTCATAACCACTCTAAGAAACCCCCACGAATCAATGGCAATATCTCCATTTATATTTCTATCATGTTTCTCTTTCTCCCGCCAAGAAAAAGCATAACCGACAAGTTTAGAAATATCATGCTTGAAGCTCTTTGCATCGGATACATTGTTAAGCTCAACCTTCCTTTCCATTTGTATTTCCCATTAAAGAAAATTCTCGGGGTCACTAGTTCCTTTGAAAGTAGGAACTGAAGTCTTGATGTTGTTAAGACCCCAGTCTTCTTTATCTTCCCAACCTTTTACCATGTTCTTCATTACCAACATTTCCCCCATAACCATAACTATAAGCATCATTCAAGTTTCTACCTTGATAATCCTATCATGCCTTCCACCTCACCCTATAAAGTCTCATTGTCCATTCTTTCTAGGTTGGACTCTAACTGGTTCATCATATTGCTTGTCATAGTCCAAATCATCATCAATCATTTTACGATTGTTGTGGCCTAAGAGGTTGTTGTTGATGCTCAACTCTAGCTTGTCTAGCTTGTGGAAGTGGACCTTGTCTTGGTACTTGGTTGTTAGCAACTTGTGATTGATTAATTAGCCTTACAATGTGTGATGTGGAAGAAGTAGTACTAGTTTATTGTATTGTACTAGTTCCCACTTTTTGGTTAGGTTTAGGTGATAAGCCTTGTCATTGGTTAAGAAGGTTATCATGAGACCTGACCATTTGTTCCATATTAACAACTTTCATAATAAAAGTTTGTAAAGCCTCCCAAATAGTCTCATTGGAGTATGTCCCCCTTGGAGTTGTAGTATCTCCAATATTCAAAGACATAGTACTTACAAATAAAGAAAACAAGTTAAAGTAAAAAGACCTCTCCGATTCACTCCCTTAGTGTATCCCTCAAAGATTGCACTCAAATTTTACCACTCTTGTGCACCTGCCTTTTAGGCATACACTCTAAGAATCTCAATACTCAAGCCTTTTTCTACTCTGGGATGAATATCCAAAGTTGAAATCAAACTCAATTGACGCACTTCCAAGTGGTTCTTCCAACTTCGGGGTGAGAATGGAGTTTATGTAACTCAACGAAAAAGCTAAATTAACTAACGGACAATGAAAACAAGAAATTAATAACGTAATCAAAGAGAAAACATAATTGCCATGAAATAAAAAGTACGGCACAATAACTAAATTAACAAAATAGAACTAATTACTAATATTAACTAGATAAGAATAATCAAAGACAACAATTAGAAATAAGAAGAACACAAAGACACTCAAATTGGGCAAGTAGAAAATTGGGCTCCACGATCTGCTTCGTGGCCACGATTGGTGCCGGCTTGGAGCCATCGGCTACACGATCTGCAATGGGGCCACAATTCGTGCTGAGTAGGGGAAGTTCATGGACACGATTTGATTTCGGCTCCACGTTTTCTAAGTGATCTTCCGCTTCAGCAATTTTCAGCTTCTGCCCGACTCCACGAACAAGTTCGGCTCCACGAAGTAGTCCACAGATCTAAAATTTCTGTAATTTTTTTTCACCTTGATTTTGGTTCTCAAACCCGATCAGTTCGCTTCCAAATGTTCCCAAATCACTTGGGAATCACCTTAGGATCAAACCCCAATGGGTTTTAACATCAAATTCATGAATCACATAAATTTAAATGGATCAATTTGTACTTTATTATGAACCCACTTATGAACATGATGAACTTGAAGAACAATAAATGGATCAATTTGTACTTTTTTATGAACCCACTTATGAACTTGAAGAACAAGAAACTTTCGAATTTCACTTGTAGTCACTAAAATGACTTCGAACACTTCATTTGATGTATTTTCACGCATAGAACAAACCCCAATCAATTGCAAACATCAATATGCATCAAGATCCAAGAAATCAAAGATTCAACTCAAGAACACGAAGAACAATTTTTTTTGAGATTTTCAAATAAAATCAAATACTTAGCTAGTGTATATAGAAACAAACACCAATCCAAGCACTGATACCAAATGATACGAATGCGGAAGCAAAATAATAAGAACACAAATAAAAGGTAGAAAGATAGAGATTTAGTAGAGAACCAACTAAGGAAATTGAAAGAACATTTAAATAAACAAATACTCAATCAATATAAGACTTAATTGACCCAAAACTATAGGAACAACCCTCAAAGGGAAGCAATCCCCTTGCAAGTTCATCTTAACAAGTAATCAACCAACTTAGGAATTCATCCTCAACATTCTCAATGAGTTTTCATTCACAATATCAAAATAAGCTAAGTTTAGAATGAGATCCTTAAGGCAATTTATACTAGGGAGCAAAGTATTACAAGTATAGCCGCCAAATATATTGTAGTCTTTAATTGTTGGAATTGCATATATAGTCGCTCCTTTATGAAAGTAGCCTACAATTAGAATTCAAAGTGTTCTATGGCTATCTGGATTGTATCAGAAAGGGACACACAACGTGACTATTTCCTTTCTAGAGAATATTGTACACAGTATTGGAATTAGATTAATTGAACGATGGTTTCTCTCAAAACTACATTAGAGGGATGCTTATGACTAAAACAAACACAAGACTTTGATCATAAAGAGTTGTTCCACCTCTTGAATTATTAAAATCTGAATGGCAGTAATCTATTTGTAAGTAGCTATAATTAAGAGTGAAAAGATCTGTGCATCTAAAGGTAATGTGTAGAGTAGCCGAAAACCATTTTAAACTCATATGAAAATCTTGGAATCAATGAAGGATAGATAGTTCTCTATGCTCAGGTGCATCATGCTGCTAAGATTTTTTCTAGGTTTTTTTCTTCGAAAAAATGACAAATATACTATCGAAAATAGTTAAATATACCCTTCGTTATTTCAAACCCAAACAAATATACCCTTATTTTGGATTGTGTCACGTGGCTATACCAGATTAAATTAACCCAACCCCTTTATTTTAACCCGATTTACTTTTTTTTTTTTAAAAAAAAAAAAAACACTACCCGATCTAAAGTCCACCCCACTTAAAAGAAGACCTTATAATGAATTAAACCCTCATTTCAACTCTCACCCTTTATTGTTAAACTCTAAAGAGCATTATGATTACCAGTATCTCCTCTGCTGCATAGGGTTTATAAGTTGATTAAATTATCACTCCTCCAATTCCCATGATTTCTTCCCTTGTAGTTACCGAAGTGCATTTGTCTAGAGAGATGGTCATAATAATTCTACATAAATATTGATTATACTTCACGTCTTCACGATAGGCCCGGCTCAAAGGATTTGTGTCCCTCTTGTCTCTTTTCTTCTTAATTTTCGCAACCCAATTCATTGTTTCTTAGCTTTTAATATGAGGTGGTGTTCAGTTATTTTATGTTTGTTAAACTGAAGATTTTGCACTTTGATTTGTGAAACCATAAACCTCACTCAAATCAAGTCGAAATCGTCCAAACTGAAGTCAGATATTACTAGTACCTTGGTTTGATTTCCATTTTGTACTTATAAAATTAGCTCGTTATTTGTTCAACTTGAAAATTTTACAAAAAAAAAAAAACATCTCCGACCAAACTACTAAAGGTGAGCATTATAATTTTGACAACAGAGAACCCCTGTCAGCTGAAAAATTAAAGAGACGACAAAGGAGAAGCAGACGATACAGGGAAATTAGAAAGGCCAAAGCATAGTGTGCTGGCAATACTCTTTGGATTTTAGCAATAAAGAGGGAGAGTTGAAATGAGGGTTTAATTCATTATAGAGTCTTTTTTTAAGCGAGGTAGACTTTGGGTTGGGTTGTGATTTTTTTTAAGTAAACCGGGTTAAAATAAAGGGGATGGGTCAATTTAACTAGAGCAACCACATGGCACTCCATCCAAAATAAGGGTATATTTGCTCCAGTATAACGATAGGTGTCTAAATAACCAGATAGTATAAGGAATGGTATATTTAAATTATTTTCGATAATACAGGGTATATTTGACAATTTTCCCATTTTTTCTTTCTTCTATAAACCTCTCTTTTTTTCTTTTTCTTTTTCTTTTTTCCAATCCATATCTACATTGTGACTCAATTAATCCAGATTCGCGCCAGGAAGTCCCACATTTGGGTATAAAGCACTCCCTAACAAAAACGAGTGCTCGAGCCCGAGACCCGTGATTAAGAATGATGGAGTACTTACTATTACACCACAAGCAGTTCGAGTATTTGCCCGTTGTTTAGACCGTGAGTGAGATTTCTTCTCATTGGTTGTGAATAGGGGTGGCAAACTGGCGGGTCGGGCCGGGTCGGGTATGAGCGGGTCGGGTCGGGTAATTTAAAAACGGATAAATTATCTGACCCGACCCGTATTTGAGACGGATAAAAACGGGTTTATCCGACGGATAATATGGATATCCATATTATCCATGGCTTCTTAAATATGATCACTTATGAGAGAATTCCTAGTCTTCCAAACTTGAGAACTCCAATTTGAGGCGCTACAAATGTAAAAGTTAAATACATTAGTTATCCATTGGTTATCCATCTGGTTAACCATTTCTAAGTGGATAATATGGTTCTTTATCCATATTCGACCCGTTTTTTAATGGTTCATTATCCAACCCATTTTTTGATGAATAATATGGGCGGATAACTGTTTTCTTTTAACCATTTTGCCACCTCTAGTTCTGAACTTTTCTTTTACATGCTCTGAGTGGGCAACAAGCTGACATGTGGGCGTAAAGTAGAAAAAGAAGGCTCAATATAGGCTAAGGCGTGTACTTGGAGTAGACAGAGCACACTCAATAACGGGCTCAATAGCTGAATAGCAGAACAATTTCATTGGCATTTGGCAATGGAGTAGAACTCAACAGACTAATGCAATGTGCCTTTAGCATAAAGAATGGACTCAACACGCTGAAGAGCGAGTTCAGAACAGATATTTTCCAACAGTATGAATGCTATGGCACGTCTCGAACACATTCAGTAGGGGATTCCAGATTATCATAGTCGCATTATCATAGCATTATTTGATCATTTGAGACTGTACTGCGGTACATTAAGATTTTTTGGATAAACTTCTCAACTTCGACATCAGGTATATTGTCAGTTTTTTCTTCTCTTTTAGTAAAACATGACAACCAGACAAGTACAATTCACATGGCAATCAGCTTTTATCTTGGTACCATCAGGAAACTTCAAAATCCTAAATGACAATAAATGGACTCTTTTTCACGTGACTAAAAAGATCAGGATATAACAGTAAACAGTTAGCGACAATCCAGAAACAACTAATAGAGTCACGTTAAATAAACCTATAACTTACAATTTAGGAGTAATTTACCTAACCCACTGAATATAAATTCTGAATCATGCTACTTGAGCTTGGCTTCATCTTTCCACAGCTAAGGAAATAATTGAAGCTCAAAGGTTTCTTTATCAGGAGGCCGAACTAGCTAGCCTTTATCTATTTCTTTTTCTGTTTACTATCGTTACCTATTTAGTTGGACTATTTTCTGCACATCAATATTTGCAATGTTGATCAGCTTTCATCACAAGAGGTTGAGGAATTTATAATGCAGGAAAGCAGTACAAAAAGAGCAGGAAAGAAGCAAGCATTGGGCAAAACCAAATAAAGCCCATCATAAACTTAACCTTTTTTATGCAGTAATAAAGACGTTTAATAAGCATGTAGACTTCTGATGCATGAGAGCTGTGGACTGAAATTGATAAACCTTATTGAGTTAAGAGCATTATACATGGAACAGATAGAACACTGCATACTAAACCTTGAGAGAGAGGAACGTCTCAAGCTGGAACTGGTTCAGTAGCCTTCTTCAGCCATTCCACTTCAGATTGATTCAAGTAAGGAGCAAGGATATCCGAGCATTTAGAGTGGTAGTCATTCAACCATTGGATTTCTTCGGGCGCCAGAAGGCTCACATCAATCAATTTTTTCTGATATGGTGCCTAGACCCGGGGGAAAACGAGCAAATTAGTACCATCACACAAACATTTCAAATTATTTAGGCAACAGCTGAGTTATCATGTCGCATTTTCTGCATGAAAGACAACTAGCGGAGAACAAAAAATAACTATCTTCTTTCTTCTTGGACCATCAAAGTACAGAACAGAAAGGTATACCCGCATGCAAAAAATACTTATGCATATGTTCCGGTAGGTGTTTAGTGGGTAAGTCACATGCAAAAAATACTTATGCATATGTTCCGGTAGGCGTTTAGAGGGTAAGTCTACATAGACATATACAACAATATAATGCTGATACACTTACCCAAGTTATATGCTCAAATGTCAAGTAACCCTTGTCGCCAAAGTTGAACTTAGTATTGCCCTCCTTGACAATAAGCACATTCTCCAATCTAATACCAAAATTTCCATCCTCGTAATAACCAGGTTCTGGAAAATACTATCCCACCGTTAGAGTTTCAAATGTTGAAGCCAGAAAATCATGACTAAGAGTTAAAAAGGAGATGACATTTAGGTTATCTATGAACTTGGCAAAATAACATATTTTGCATGGATATCAAAACACAAATAGTTTCAAGGAAAAATTCATAAATGGTTGGTGCTAATTTCAGCTCCCAAAAAATAATAAGCAATTTGCTGGATAACCATTAAATGCAATTTTGCACATACAAAAGCCTATTCATTCGCCTCGCTTTTTGCAGTCTTGCTCAAACAGCATGATATGATTACGGATGACATCCATCTCCTCCATTACAATAATTTCCAGTAAGAAAAGCAGCTTGGAATTGATTATGACAGGGGACATCTAGCAGCTACATCATTGCATTAAATATAATTCCAGAGAAGAGCAGAAATATAAGGCAATCAGAAAATATATAAAGCACAACTTTATTTTCAGTTTTGTCAAGTCTAAATGAAATCAGACTGACCATCTGTGACAGTCATTGAAACTTGCAGTGGCATATTTTGAGCTGATGGTCTGAAACTAATTTGATGAGGTCCTGATAAAAGTAGAAGGAAGTGAGTAAAACTTGTTACTTTACACTAACACAGTACATCCTCTGGAATTAAAGCACAAGTTACCTTCATGGACATTTAAGTAAGACCCAATACCATGACCAGTACCATGCCTATAGTCAAGCCCATACTTCCATAAAGGAGTTCGAGCAAGAATGTCAAGAGCATACCCTGTAAAGAACAGTCAGGCATAAGTAAGAAAAGTGGCCCCATGTATTCGGCAATTACCTTGAGTACCATAACAGTTAAACAGCATTATACTAGAAAGAGTAATTCCAATATGGTCTGCAGATATGCGTATTTCTACATCCAACCCCACAAACATGTGTAGACTAAGAAATCATCCCATAGACTCGTACCATTTGTTCCATTGGGAAACCGTGCATTACCCAATGAAATATGTCCTTTGAGAACCTACATAATTCAAGGAACTTCCAGTGTTAGAGCAATATATGACACAGCAAAGGAAGAGAAATTTCTCATCCTCAAAGTCACAAATTCTGAAGAACTCAATCCATTAGATACAAACATAATGTAGTACGGAAAATCATATAAAGAGAAAGATAGAGGGAGACATAGCCCAGATATAAAATAGACCTGTTCAAATTGTTGCAAGTATCTACAGGCCAGGTAACACCCAAAAAAAAACGAATGAAAAAAAGCCTCTAAAAATGCTTCAACTGGTCTTTCAGATAATGAATATTGCTCTGTTTTGTTTTTGGGTGGAATGTTAAATCCCTAACCCAGCAGTTCAGCAGTGGTTTTTCCCACTTTACTGCCTCAAACCCACAACCTCGTCGTTCTGAAGGGCCCTTACCAGTTAGCACTAGGCTCTCTCTCCCTTTGTCTTCTAAAAATGAATATCATTTATTCTTCCTTGATAAGACCACAGTTTTGAATCAACATGGGCCGTATTAATCATTTAGAAAAATTTCGAGATTGAAAGCAAATATAATAATGTTAATTCACTCAAAAGGACTACCGGAAAAAGGAACATATATAAATAATTAAATAAATTTAATGATTTTTTACTTGGTGCAATCACAGCAAGAAAAGCTCTAGCAATCCCAAGGATGATAGTGATTCCAATGGTTTATCAATCATAGCAAGGGCCTCCCCGAAATCTTAAGGTGGTGTCCACTAACCAAGTAAACAAATATACTTGAATTTTGAAATTTGACATCCCTTATGCATGGTCACAATGACTCACAACTCCAAATATTTTTTATCACAGTTATAAATTAACAAGGTTTACATACCGCAGTATAACATGCTTTCTCATGTGGAGTAGGTTTTCCAAAATGAACAGTCCGTGTAATATCAGTTGTTCCATCCAGATACTTCAGCAGCAACAACACCAACACCATCAATTTGAAAGGATCACAAGTTAGCACTATGAGGTGGTAATAAATACAATTCTCTCACCCGAACCAAACAGTATTTCACAAACCTGTGCTCCTGAATCACATAGGTAAATTTTATCTGGATCAAGTTCAGCACATGTTTCTGCCTCGGGTGAATAATGGATAATGGCTGCATTTGAACCAACAGATGAAATAGTTGGAAAACTCAGCCCTCTAAAATTCTGCAGATATACAAGGACAAGTTTCTCAGAATGTTTAGTAAAAAGAGAAATAATACTGAAACTCCACCAACTTTAAAAATTCCTTAGTTTCAAAACTAGATCAGACCCAAACTAGATCAGACCCACAAAACATTCTCATCAAGCAATTGGACATTTGCTACCCCATTCATATATTAAGGCTCAGCTATTACATGCTATTAGCACTTTAACAATACCGTCATTGCCCATAGACTTTAATTTTTTCACAGGTTTTGTTTCTTATTTTCAGGCACCCTCTTAAGTTCGTTCTATCATCGCCACAACACAAAGCCTATAGACAATACCACCTTTTTACCCCTCTACATTCTAAAGATAGAGAAAACAGGCTACTGCCCCCGTGAATAGAGTTTGAGTTAAAGTTAGCATATCGCCCAGCTCAGAATACAATGAGAATATGGTAAAACAGAAACAAGCACGTTGCTATAAACCAAGGGCCTCAGCTCAAGGACCTAAATGGTGAAAACATCAAATGCAAGATTCATTAGCAAATGGCAAGATGACTAGCTTTATATCAGATTTCACACATGCATAGAGCCAATACCTCTTTAGATGCCCGGAACTCCTCTAGCTTATCGCTTGCAGAAACTTCTGTAAGTCTTTTGGCATCCCTGACATCAGAAACCAATGGTAAAGCAGGAGCTACACAGGGAAAGAATAAAACTCCCCAATTTTTGATTCATAAGAAGATTCTTATTGAATCATTTGACATATTGGACAGCAAATTGCAGAAGCAACATCGCCCTTCACTAAATCATGCCAAAGCTTCTACTTTTATTAACCGATAAACTGAATGCATGTCAGAAGCTTTTCAAAGATGGAAAAAAGGTAGAGAAAAGTACCACTTCCTTGAACCACAAAACCAAAAAATTAACTTTCTTGAACCATCTATATATCCAAGAACTAAGGTGGCTACCCCAAATAAATTCGTTCTCAGAAAACATCTTGAAAATTTATAAAAATAATAAAGAAACGCTTTATCTCCAACATATCATCTATACTTAGAAGCACCACAAGAAGCCAACTCTACCAGAACATTTCTCCGTTAAATAAGCTAAAAGTATATATTGATGAAAGAGAGGCTTAATCTCCTACAGAAACTAACCACAAAATCAATTATTGGAATATCTAGGTCAGCAAGCACTACAATGCCAACTAAAATAGAATCATTCGAGCCTAAACATAGACAAACCAGCCAAACCTTGAATTAATAAAGGAAAGTCAAACTTACTTTAATTTGTTCTTGCTCAAACTCTCAGCCTCTGCAAAGTAACCGGACGCCCCATAACTTTCCTGCATCTGTAGTAAACAAAAAGTTGGCTATATCAGTCTTCAACCTCGTCTACGATGCTAAAGCTTATATGACAAGAAGTATTGATACCTAAGTCCCAGACTTTTGACAAGTCTTTATATAACCAAAAAACTATGAAGTCCTGAATCAAATTGCAAAGTTTCCAATTTACAAAGAGGCATACTAAGCAGACAAGTGGACCCACGTAGTAGCAAGGGGGCTTAAATATTTACTATATCTATACATTATATACGAATATAAAAGTACGATACATTGAAAGGCCGAGCCAAATGCATTGGCAAAGAATGTTTAAGTAAAGGTTATAGGTTCAAATGCACATGACCTCTCTTTATTCTGGTCATTTAGCTCAGTGCTTCATCTTTGTGTCGGCGCTTTCATCCAAAGAATCAACCTTCGCATCTACGAGGGTTTGGTGTTGCTCGGCATTTGTATCAAATATGGTATGTTCACTAATTATACAAATTTGTTTAGTATAATAAGAACTACTACCATGCCTCAATCCCAAAGTTGATATCAGCTATATAAATTCTCAATATCCATTTCACTCCATTTGGACCTATTTCATCCCAATACTCAAGGTAACGGGGAGATTGACAAGGATGTCACACGTCGTATTTGAATGGGGTGGATGAAATGGAGGCTCGCGTCCGGTGTTCTATGTGATAAGAATGTGCCACCAAGACTTAAGGGTAAATTCTACAGAGTGGTGGTTAAAACAAAGTTGTATGGGGTTGCGTGTTGGCTAGTCAAGAATCCCATGTTCAGAAGATGAAAGTAGCAAAAATGTAAATGTTGAGATGGATGAGTGGGTGTCCCAGGAAAAATAAGATTAGGAATGAAGTTATTCAGGACAAAGTGGGAGTGTCCTCTATGGAGAACAAGATGCAGGAGTCGAAACTGAGATGCTTCGGGCACGTTAAGAGGAGAAGCAATGATGGTCCTATTAGGAGGTGTGAGAGGTTGGCCATGGCGGGTTTGAGAAGAGGTCGAGGTAGGCCAAAAAAGAACTGGGGAGAGGTGATTAGGCAAGACATGGTGCTATTTCAGCTTACTGAGGACATCACCCTTGATAGGAGGGTGTAGAGGTCGACAATTAGGATAGAAGGTTAGTAGGTAGTTGAAAGTTTCTCTTTTTCTTACCAGTAGTATTAGTAGCACTCATGAACCTTTATATTCTTAGATCTATATTACGTCATGTTGTTTACTTCGCTTCCGTTATCATATTTCCTTGTTGTTACTGTTTGGTACTACTTTTTCTTCTCTTCTTTTTCTTCTCCTTTTTCTTCTTCTTTCTTCTTCTCGCCTATTCTGAGCAGAGGGTATATTGGAAACAGCCTCTCTACCTTCACTAGGTAGGGATAAGGCCCAGACCCCACCTGTAGGAATATACTAGGTTTGTTGTTGTTGTTGTACTCAATCATTTGAGGTTATCTAGCACTAGAGATTTCTACATATTTTCCCGACACAAATATCTAAACTTAATGACTCCTTGCAAACCACTTCATATGTATGTGCACCAACATGGCTAAGCCTCTTTATGCCATCCATTGCTTGCTCTAATGTCGTGCTTCTCTATTGCACTTTTGGGTGGTTCATATTAATTTTTAGAACTTTTTAGTGGTTAATTTATTAAATGTTATTTTCTTATTTTGTTGTTTATTTGTTATTTTCTAATCTTGCAATATGTGTTATTGTTTATAATTTTGTAATCTTGATTTCTCTGTTGTTCTTGTTAAATTGTCATTTTATGAATTTACAATGATAAAAGGAAAATACAAGCATTAAGATGTGAAAGGCCGAAATTGAAATAGCATAAAAATTGTAATTTAAGAAATTATTCAGTATGCTGCCTATTTTTTTTCCTTTTTCCCCAAAAAGTAGTACAGTCCTAAAACCGCTTGGGCAAAATGATACCAGATAAAGAAAAAGAAGGCAGGGTCAACGTGATGAAGTTTGGTGTTGTTCCTCAGTGACGTCCTCTCAACTCCCGCCAAAGGAAGATCCTAGTTGTTTGTCTTGGGCCGCCAAACCCACTCGCCTAAATCCTAGGTCCACCACTGTCGGTAGATCTGATATCTTATCCAACTGGAGATAGACGGCGTCTCTGCCACAATATGGAGATTGATGATGATGAGAATGACAACCTATCCACATGTAGGAGTAACATAATCTCATATAATTTGGGGGACGATGTCAAGTGCTATGCAGTATTTAACCAAAATGTTATTTTACCTCAGAGAAGCTTTTCAATAAATTGTCAATGCAGCACACGACAAAGAAAACACGAAAGGTTGTAAGAAGCTATCACTTACCTGCTTATCCAGCCAGGCGAGATACTGCACGACAGCTGCCCCATCTCGAATGTGGGCCTTCTTCAATCCTTCCATCTCAACAGGATTCTAGAAATATAATCCAGTCATTTAGAATCAACAATAAGATTTAGAGAAAGAACTAAATCACAAAACACACACTACATTTCCAAAATCCTAGTAAATTTGGCAACTTCTAAGAGACACTACCCAATGATATTGGTGGTCTGTTCCTACGCACTATAAGACAGATCCAAATTGGCATAGAGCCAAAAGAAGACTGAGAAATTAGGGGGTGAGGAGTAGGGCCTTAAAACAAACAGAAATGAAGGAAAATAACATAATTACTCCCAATAAATAGCAAGCAAAGGAGAACACAGTAACTACAAAACCATAAGTGATTTGATTTTGTAATTTAAAAATCATAATGGAATTGGTTTAGAAATCCTTACCAGCAAAATACGAAGCTGGTAAGAACGCAGCAAGCTCATATGAAAATCTTTGACACCAATAAATTTGATTACAACAAGAAAATAGGAGCCCTATTGAACTAAGCTTTGGTCAGTCATAAATTCCAAGGGAGTGCTTAAATACATTTGAAAAGGAATATTACGCGTAATTACTCGCATGGCACAAATAAATTTTCCCCAAAATGGTGATCTTTTACTCATTTGTCTGCATCTCTTATCGGAGGGAAATAAGAGAAAAGAACCAAGATGATCGTATTGTACTTCAAAAAGTAGGAAAACTTCTAAAGTGACTCTAGCTTAACGCGAAGTTTTCAGCCAAATTATAACTGGATTAGAATGCCAATCCAGGAAATCATAAAGGTCTATCATGTGCTCAACTACCATCAAGTGTCCTTAACTCAGCTTCAGTACAAAATGATGTGGCATATTGAGTGTACAAGATGCGATTTTTGGAAATATAAAATAACCCATTATTTGGCCGCCTTTAACTTAATCTTCGCCTACCTACTTTTAGCTTATATGCACTAAATTTGTATTTGGTTGCCCATGCATCGGTCAAGAGACTCCCTTTCCCTCTCCCTGTTTCTTAATTTTTTTCTCAGTGGAGTACTGATTCACTTGACCCAACAAGCACTCAACAAAGTCTGTGAAAACACCTATCAGACTTACAATCATCAAAAACTCAGACAACTTTTTTGGGGGTAAGAACATTCCTGGGTAGTATGAATCACCTTTAGGGCTTTCTCAAGGGCCAAAGGTGACTGCTTAAGGAGGACTTTATCAGCATTCAGTTTTGAGTACAAAGCAAAGCAGCATGCACAAGGGTCAACCCAAATGAGGTCATTCACAAACTCCGCAGATGGAATGGCACCATTTCCTGTAGCCTTGCCATCATTACTCTCTGTGTTCCTTGAAAATCCGGCTGGAGTTTTGTTAGATGAGGAAGCAGTGAGTTGATCAGACGCAAGCAAGACTGCATCTGAGCTAACTTCACCGTAATCCCGTACTAAAATTCCATTTTCCTTCATGTAAGAGTTTGCCTGGGACATTAACATGCTTACTTAAGAGAAGGAAATAAGGAGAATAGTATTGAACTTAAATCAAATGGTTACGCAGTGCAGATGCACCTCAGATGACAACTTTCTTTTATCCACATAGAAGAAGGCCGAGTCTAATGTCACAATAGCGAATGCATGAACAACCGGGCTATATGATACATCTGTGCCGCGGACATTATACAACCAGGCAACCTGCAAAATGAAATCATATTGAAGTAATAAAGAGTATATAAGACCAAATTCACCAAAACAGTAAGATGAATAAAAATTGGATTCAGGGGTTACAGATTTACTTCATCAAGTGCCGTTATTATCATAGCACGAGAGTTTTCCTTTACAAGCTTTTCTCTCAATTTTTTCAACTTATCTGCAACAGAGCGACCAGCAAATTCTAATGGATGCACGATCACAGGATTTGTTTCGGCAGGTGGCTGATTTTTCCAAACTTCGTCTACCAAGTTTTTAGGTGTTTGAACCAACTTTTGTTGTTTCTTAGCAAAAGCACGCTCCCACTTCTGTGCAGTATCTACTGATATACACCATGGATCAACACCAATAGCTGCATCCTTTGGTAGATTCTAGCATATATCACATAATCACATATGTTAACTCAAATTGAATATCAAAAAATTGCTACTCGTCTAACCAGAAATTTCAGCAAAAGATTCAAAGCACACTTTCATTATTTCAGGGGAGACAGCATAATTGAAGGGAAAATCTAGACAGGGGAACAAAGTTTTTGAAACGTTACAATTATTCCTGATCGCTAATGGGGTGAGAGAGAGCTTCCAGTAGTTAAGGCTTTAAGTTTTTATTTTGCATTCCTCTAATATGATCAATGATATACTAGATGTTTTGTTTCTTTTTTCTTATTTTATTTGATATAGATGTATTAAGTCTTTAGAATTTGCTTTATCCTTCCGTAATTTCATTTAACAACGACAAGACCAACAAGGCAACTGTACTTTTATGCACTAGACCTTGGTTCAATATCCGCTAAAACTTAGGAGTTAGTATCTTTCTCACCAACTCTAAAATAGGCTAATTTTGTGCTAGCTCTACTGCCTTCACAAAATGCAAACAGTTGCAAGAGACCATGAAGGAGTACTCACATCTGCCATCCAAATATCAACTGCAGGGTCTTCTCCCATACGCATGAGCTTCCACTGCTCACTAAGCTGCTGAGCTGCCTGCAAGAAGTAGCGTCCATCCGTCCACAGAAGTGCTTCGTTCATTGTTATGAGCGCTAGTCCTATCGCAGTAAACACAATATTTCAAGTAAGTTCTGTCCATCTTATACGATCCGGATACACACTAAGAATAGGCTATTACATCACAATCATGAATAGGATATCGAAGCAAATTGACAAGAAAAATTTAGCAGAATCATATATAAATTTAACTAAATCAAGTGATCGATCAATTTTTGATTTATAATTTATAAAAATAAAAAAGCCGGAGAAAAGAGGACAAACCAGCACTTCCGGTGAATCCAGACACAAAATCGCGCCTCTTGTCCCGTGCAGATACATATTCGCTCTGTCAAGTCACAAAACAAGGTATAGAAATTAGACCTAGAACACTTGAATAGAAAAAACAAAAACACAAAAACTTTGAAATCGAAATTGTTTGATTGATTGAAAATCGTGTGTTTTAATGCAGCAATAACTCAGAAAGCTAAATGGAAGGGAAGGAGAAACCTGATGATAATCTTCGGAAGGAACGAGCAAGGCATGGAGAGGAGGAGAGTGAGAAGACATTAAAGACCTCAGAGCAGCGAGAGTGTCTGCCATAGCTTTTTTCTGGGGAATCAAGCAGAGAGAGGAGAGTCGGGAGACTTGATATGTATATGGAGATCAATTGTATTTGTTCTCAATCCTGGCTCCTTATATTAGTTGGGAGGAACTACATGGTACAAGTCGAAAATATCAAACAAACTAAGATACGTATTTCAAAACAACTACAATTACCCTAATTCTAAATTAGCTAGAATAATTATGTCAACTCGCTATTTATTTCATCACTCCATTTGTGACATTTTCTATTCAAAGATTTAAAATCTAAGTTTATATATGAATTATGGTTTATACTGACATAAATATTTAAGAAATAGGCTCTCATCAAACAAATAGGGACTTGATATAATGTACCCATCTTAAGACTTAGTCCAATTATTTGATATTGCATATATAGATTTTTTTTACTTCCATTATATTTTATTTTTAATTAATTGCACAGAAATTTCAATAGATTGCATGTTTTTTGAGAAAAAGTAAATTTGATGAGATCCTATTAGCTTCCAGATAACACATACCTATATTACAAATATGAGTAACTCGTACGAATTCTTCAAAATAATGTACATTTAAACTTATCAAAAACATATTCATGTTCAAAAAATTTCTATTTGGTTTAACCGATAAATTGTCCGATAATCGTTAATCCGATACCAATCCGCCCGTTGTCTTATTGGATGGCTAGCGGATTATTACATTTATAATCCGATAACCGATAAGCCGAACCGTTAAGCGTAATTATTCGCCTGATAAGCACCCCCAGACACAAACAGCCTTCATACTCTCTTCTAAGGAAGGAATGGACTTCGGAGACATACTCTGCACTTAGAAACTTAGGCAGTATCACCAACTCACTAAGCCTAGGTTGATCTAATGCCAAATAGCTTCTGTAATACTTACTAGTTTAAAAGCCAAACTTGTCGCGTACATTTCTTTCAAAACGTAGACTTGCATATTGTATAATTATTTCAATGATTGTCTTAATTGTACAATGTTATGTTACTTGAGAGAAAGCTTCTGAATCTGGTAATTGTATGGCTATGCTGCGTTTCTACGTTTTTTGGCTCATTGACTCTTTGATCGGTTTCTAGTTTCTACCAACAACTGAACTGAGTTGTGTTCAGTTCCTAAAACTGCTGTTTCCTTTTTCTTTCCGTTTTGTTCCAATCATAAAATATAAAGTTCCATTTCCCACTAAGAACTTGGCGTAGCAATGCCAACTTGAAATCTGCCATAAGGAAAATTGATGCACACTTTCACAAGTCACAACAGCACAGAGTTGCAGCTCTTTAGTAGCTGGAAAATCTCTAGGTTGCTACTAAGTCGATAAGCACCACTAACTTCCTTCACTGTCCATGTAACCCCTAAAGGAAACGCACGTAAGGAGAAGACCAAACGATGATAATAATTTTCTTTCTCAATAATGCTAGTGTTTAGAACAGCTTGTACACCTAGATTATTTCGTCAGGTATCTGTCATCTCCCACCAGCACAGGATGACTACCCACCAATGACAATAATGAAGATAAGATGATCGAAAATAAGGCTGGAAAAGCTAGGAAAAAGACTAGTCAGGACCGAAATTGGAATGTTCACCAAGGGAAGCCAGATTATACGGTTTCCAGCTAAAACAAAAGATGTTTCACCTATAGAGTATAACAGCCAGATAAGCAAAAAGAAACGAAAAAGGGAGAGGGGGGAAAAGAAACAAGCATCCCTGGGAGTTGTACAACAAATCTGAAAGTCCATATATCAATGAATATTTTTAATAATACAACAATGCTTAGGAAAGAGATATCAAAACCATGTACAGATTTTTACACAAGAACAAAGGTTGACAAGGAAATGTAGAATATGCAAACATTGATACCAAAGGGGTAAGGGAAGGGGCGTGGAGGAGAGGATTATGAATAATGTAATATATGTATTCAAGATAATAAGCATCTTCATGTCCAATCAGAAGATGTGAACTGCAAAAACCAATGAAATGGAGGTGAAATCAATCTATCAACGAAAAAATATAATGAATATTTTGATTTGGATATAAACATAAGATTTTGAGACAATTTCATCAACCCTGAAGCTTTTTGACTACTGCAGCCATATATTTGCCCTGGTGTTCAGCAAGCGCCAACTCCGTTTCACTAGCTTCTCTTGTGCCATCACCAGCAAAGACTCCAGCACCATACGGAGTACCCCCTCGGATGGAGTCCATTTTGAACATACCAGCTCCAAAAGTGTATCCAATTGGAACAAACAGCATACCATGGTGGGCTAGTTGGGTGATAGCTGTCCAACTACATATAAATACCACAATAGTGAGCAGTGACCTCTTCCCTCCTTTTCAAGAGGTAACATTGAAACAGGCACTATACAAGGCTATCCCATAAGCTAGAAGCTCGATAGACGAAACTATTGACATAAGGAGATCCGGTCCCATTAAATTTCAAAGAAGCAAAAAGGTAAATAGTGACAAACAAATCCTAGAAAAAGCAAATGATTTTTTTATAGGTAATAGCAATGAGTGATTTTTATGCTACTTGATTAGGTACTTTATGATGTTACTGCGGCTGGAGAAGCAATTAAGTCTATCGACCTATTTGAAACTCTCAATGCAACAAGGTCTAGAAAGCAACCAGGCGCTGCCCCTACTAGCAGTCATAAACTATATGATTGCACCGATTAGAGTTTTAAACTTTTTAACCAATGGCACAAAATAAAACTAAACATGGTCTTAAAGTTTTTAACCAGTTGCACAAAATTTTAAATTAAACATGAATACCTCAAAAGTACAAGATTTTCTTATAATACCTTAACTAATCTTTTGTGCAATATCAGAAAATTACTTCGGAAAAGATAACAGTAGCAACTAATCAAGCAACGCCTCAATCCCAAAGTTGCGGTAGGCTATGTGAATCTAAATAACCATTTGGCTATATTGGTCCCTCCTTCTTTCAAGTAGGTAACATTGAAACGCGCTATGTACAATTCATGTAATCAAAAGATTTTAATAGCTTCTAGAGTACCATTAAAAAAAAAAAATTAGAAGTTAGTACATTAATCTGTTAACATAAGGAGATCTCACCCATTAAAATCTCAAAAGGCAAAAGAGGTAAATGGTGATTGGTGACAAATAAATCCTAGAAATAGCAACTAGTGATTTTTATTCTACTTGACTAGGTATTTTACAATGCTAGTGAAGCTGGAGAAGCAATACAACTGTCAACCTACTAGAAATCATACTGTGACAAAATCTACAAAAGTAATTAGGCATATGCAAGTATTCCTCTACTAGTGTTATGTAAACTGTTTGACCAAGACTACAAAAGTTAAACTAAAGCATGGATACCCCACAATACAAGTGTTATGGGACCCAATAGTGCGGCCTAGTGTCAATAAAGTGGGTTGAGAACTATGAGGTCTCAAGTTCAAATCTCAGCAGACGCAAAGACACTAGGTGATTTCTTCTCATTTGTCCAAGCCTTAGTGGACATAGTTTCTTGGGGCCTATTACTGGTGGGAGGTGGCAGATATCACGGAATTAGTCGAGGTGCATGCAAGCTGGCCCGGACATCACGGTTATTTAAAAAAAATACCACAAAGGTTAAATAAAGCATGGATACGTCATAATACAAGTTTTATAGTAGCATACAATTATTTTGTGCAAAACAACAACTACCATTACGCTTCAATTCCAAGCAAGTTGGGGTTGACTAGACGAATCCTCTCTGTCCATGTTGCTTCATTTAGGCTCATCTTAGTCAAACTAGTCTTAGCAGACGCGCATTGCGCGTGTCCCTCGTGTTAATGAAAATAAATTTCTAAAAACAACATTAAAAAAATTTAAAAAATGTATTTGCATTAAAATATAAAAACTAATAAGTTTCAAAATGATAAAATTAATTATATTTAGAAGTTTGATCTACTCTAGTGGTTTTTCGTTCAGCTTGTTCTTGTACTTGCTTCATTGTACAAAAAATAAAAATGGACAAAAAATTTGAGTATACTTCCAATTGTAGGTCTTTCTATTGTTCAAAGGAAAAAGAGCGTCCTAATTGCTCTTCAAAGTCTAAAATATTACCTACTCCCTACCTTAAATATGAATTATCATTTGTTCTTCCATATATTTATTATATCAAAATTGTGTTTTTCATACATTTTTTTAATGTGCTCTTTACTAGCATAAAAATTGCAGGATGAGTTAGTTGCTTTAATTTCATTAATTTACTCCTTTTTCACAGAATATACATCCATGAAAAGTAACATATAAGAAATATTATTATGCTACATATATAGTTCAAATAAAGAAAAAAGTTTATGTAAGGTAGAATTTTAATTGACTTTAAATTCTTAAATTTTAGGACTTCTTACCTAGTTCAAATAAGTAAATATTTAATAATCAAAATTTTAGTCGATTTCAAAGTACTAAATATTAGGATAATAATTAAATGACTATTTTGTCTAGTGCAAACTCTATTTTATAAGGGTAAAAAAGGCGAACAACATTTCGCTAAGGGCCTTCGTGTTTTTAATAGAGTAAGTATAGATGTTATATAACATAGAGTTTGATTAAAAAAAAAGTTTCTCTAGCACATATATCACCGGCAAAAGATTAAAAGACTCGTAGTAAAAATTGGATCTAAAGTAAACGTACTAACATGACTAAAACTTAAGTCCAACTAATTGGTATTGCCTAACAGATCTTTTCCTTCGATTGTGCCCTGTTTTAGAAAAGATAACAATGTCAACAATTATACATCGCCCCCAGAATCAGGGTCAACTATGAATTCTCACCATACCACTTTACTCAGACCAGTCCTCCCATATCATTAGAAAAGATAAATTAATCTTAAAAAAATTAAAACTTTAAACAGCACACTCATTTGGTCAATTTCAGATATGATCCAGTGTTGACTAGTCTCCATTCTCAGTTTAGATGCACATTACAATTCTCAAGTAAAGCAAGAGTAGTGTCTATTTGTCAACACTAAAATCCCAGTTTTAATAACAAGCCGCCATTTCTGCAACCACTGCAATAATTTTTTTTGGGAGCGCAGCTGTAATCCATAACATGGTATAAATTCTTAAGAGACTTAAAGTATGCAACAACATTTCCACCATTCTGCATGAGGAATATCAGGTGTCCTTTACTGCATGAGAGCCATTTCATAACTTGATAAATATGCATGAGGAAAATCAAGTGGAAGACATATTTATTCTAGACTTAGAGACTCTGGTTAGGAAAGCTCCTTCAAAAATATGCTCTATTTATGCAATTTAGTGAATTCCATCTGAGTTTGTTGAAAGCATTTTTTGGGACAGAGAATAGTGCTTCGCTTTTCTATAGGACCAAGTGGCTTATTCATTTCTTAGGCACTAGAGCTTTAGATGCTCTCAATGCATTCCTTCCACCTGGTTATCAAAAAAATAAATGCATTCCTTCCACCCATCTACATTTGGGTGGAATGTTGCATCTAATTTGTGTTTGATATTTACGGCAATACAGAGTACATAATGGGATTGATGATTTTTTTCCTTTCACAAATTGGTTTGTTCCATGTGTAGCTTGTCTTCGCAATTTTGCCTCAGATACGGTCATTATATCAAAGCAAAATCAGCAACTCTTCTAATGTCTCAAGTTGCTCATTACCCATTAGCCATTAGACATGAAAAACCCAGCTAATCTACATCACTAAAGATTAATTGGTACACCCACTACCTTGGACTAGGACTAAACACAACATGCACACGGGCACACACATCTATCCATCACATAAGCAATTGTGCACGTGCATCCTCTACCTCATAGTAGGACTCTATATACACAAAACACACACACACACTCTCTTATAGCCCGCCGCATACCGGCATTACCTACTTCTAAAATGTTCACAAAGTAGATGAATCTGCGGATAGTCATATAACAACTCAATCCAAAAGATTAAACAATTATCGAGATCAAAACATCTACACAAATTAAGCAATACAAAACGGTTAAAGTCTTACGCGGTGGTTTCTTGTCCACCTCCTTGAGTCCCAGTACTAACAAAAAACCCAGCAGGCTTCCCCGCAAGCTTCTGCTCCCTCCACAACTGTCCAGTAGAATCAAAAAACGCCTTCATTTGAGCCGCCATGGACCCATACCTAGTCGGAAACCCAAACAAGAACCCATCAGCACCAGCAAGCTCATCTGGCGAGGGTATTTCCGGAATTGAATCATCCTTCACTGGGGCCCGCATTTGAACGAGAACCTCTTCTGTTAGGGTTTCGGGAGCCCGATAAAGAACTGCTTCCACACCATCCACTGCTTCTACTCCTTTCTTCATTTTCCTTGCTAAGCTCTCCACGTGTCCGTACATGGAATAAAATATGATGAAGATTTTCAGGTTCTGGGTCTGGATCTTTTCAGGAAATGAGTCTCTGGCGGATTCAGTTGCTGAAACGGCGTCGTTTGTGGTAGAATCGGCCTCGACGGCGGGGATGGGGGGTGGCGGATTTTGGGAGGTGGATTTGGAAATCTTTTTCTTGCTGGGTACACAACCACCTCCTTTACCCATTATAGTATGAATTCAATTTTAGGAGTGTTGATTGGAGGGTTTTAATTAGGGTTTCAGTAGTGAGAGATTTGGATCGGAACTGATGGGCAGTGGCCGGCGGAGATGGGGGGATAGGACTTAGGAGTGATGATGATGATGAGCTGGCCGTGGACTTTGCTGGGAAATGCTACCAGAATGAAGAGCCGTCGTATTAAGTTTGACTTTTTGTTTCTTACTTTACTACTGATACTAGTCCTCCTCTTTTTTTTTTTTTTTAAATGGTTTAAAATACCCCTAAACTATTGGAAAAGGTTTAAAAATATGCTTCGGACTAAAAATATCTCTCCATTCACCTTTTTAGTTTACTTATACCATTTGACCGTTAGGTCAATGCTGAACTAAAAATAATAATTATTTAAATTCCACATGGCAACTTCTTATTGGCCAAAATTAAAACATTTAACCCATTAGAAAGACTCACACATATCTAACAATTATTCGTACTAACTCGCTACAAACACTAATTCGATCCGAACAAAAAGTTTAGCTAAAAAAAAAGGCCCCACTTCTATCAAACTCCATGTAACAAAAGCTCCACGGAAGTTGCAGTGCGAACATATAGACACAAATTTACTATGTGGTTTTCTTTTCTTGTTATGTCATCCAGTTCAATTTACATGATAGACACAAATTGCATCATATTCAAGATGAGTTTAATTTAATCATTTTCACATAACGAAAAGATCTCAAAGTGATTATTGGGAAGATATCATAAACTGTTGGACTATCCCTAGTTTTTCGTCCCGCATTATTGTCAAAAAAATCATTGGCTCGTTCATGCTAGGCTTTTCTTGTTTGTTCAATTTGTTCATGAACCTTTATTCGATGATAATACTATGCATGATATTAATCAAGTAAATTAACACATGTAAATCCATGGGTTAGATGGAAGTACTTGTCTTTTTATTACTTGAACTTTTTACTCGGGTCAGGTTAGTTTTTGGGGCGGGTTAATCCGAAAAATGGGTAGATATGGGTGGTTCTTTCAAATAGGTTAGATGTTTTAATTTCGACCAATAAAAAGTTGCCACATGAAATTTAAATAATTATTTTTTTAATTCAGCATTGAGCTAACGGCCAGAATTTTCAGGCGCTCTCCTGAACAATGGGTATTTAATTTCAAATTTAAATTTTACAAGCCCCCACCTCTAATACGAGTATTTTAGATTTCAAATGCTCCGATATCACTTCGGACCAATACGCAGTCTGGATTTCCTTCAATAATTCAAAGTGCTCTGATCACTTCAGACCGGTACACAATCCGGATTTCCTTCAATAATTCAAAGTGCTCTGACCACTTCGGACGGGTACACAATCCGGATTTCCTTCAAAAAACAAAGTGTTTTGATCACTTCGGACTGGAATCTAGACCGGATCCCTATCGAATTAGAGTTCCAACAAACAGAAGCATAGTCCACACTTCGTCAACTCTACTGATCAAAGATGTGACACAATGTGGAATTATTTTCTAGCAAATAAACTGGGCTGTAACGACCCGACCGGTCGTTTTGCTAGCGCGTCGTTTAGCAGTTTGAGGCCATGAGCAGCTTCACATAAGGTATTAGGACTCGTACGCGTGGTCAAAATTGATTTTCGGGAAGTTCGGGGTTGATTTGGAAAGAAAATTCTCATTTCGAAAGCTTCAAGTTGGCAGAATTGACCAAGATTGGATTTTTGAGTGAACAACCTCGGAATCAGGATTTGAAGGTTCCAACAGGTTTGTATGATAATTTTGGACTTGGGCGTATGTCCGGATCGGGTTTTGGATGACCCGGGAGCGTTTCGGCGCCTATTGTGTAAGTTAGCATTTTGGAACAATTTCATAAGTTTGGGTTGAAGTGCATTTCAGTGTTATCGATGTCCGTTCGGGATTCCGAGTCTGGGAATAGCTCCGTATGGTGATTCTGGTATTGGGAGCGTGATCGGAAGTGGATTTGAAAGTCCGTAGGTCATTTTGGAGTCATTTGGCAAAAGTTAGAAATTTAAAGTTTGACCGGAAGTGGATTTTTTTATATCAGGGTCGAATTTCAATTCCGGAAGTTGGAGTAGGTCCGTAATGTCGAATATTACTTGTGTGCAAAATTTGAGGTCAATCGGATGTGATTTGATAGGTTTTGGCATCGAATGAAGAAGTTCGAAGTTCTAAAGTTCATCAAGTTTGAAATGGAGTGTGATTTGTGATTTTAACGTTGTTTGATGTGATTTGAGGCATCGAGCAGGTCCGCATTATGGTTTGAGACTGGTTGGTATGATTGGTCGGGGTCCCGAGGCCTCGGGTGAATTACGGATGGTTAACGGATCAAATTTGGAATTTGAAGAAGGAATGAAGCAGCTACCTTCTGGTGTAACCGCACCTGCGAGGCTTGGGCCGCAGGTGCGGAGCCGCAGAAGCGGTCTTGGTGTCGCAGAAGCGGATATGAACTGGGCTAGGCTGGGGCCGCAGGTGCAATGCAGCTCCCGTAGAAGCGAGACCGCAGGAGCGGTCCGAGCTCCGCAGAAGCGGACGCGGTCAAGTTTAGCTGAGACCGCACCTGCAATGGAAATTTCCGCAGGTGCGAGAGGTCGGGCTGGGGAGTGTGTTCTTTAAAAACGAGTTTTGGCTCATTTTCCACGTATTTTCACTTTGGTTGGACGATTTTGGAGCCTTTGAAGAGAGGGATTTCATCATCAATCATGAGGTAAGTTAACCCCACCTCTTGTAAGTTAAATACATGGTTTTATTGCGGATTAAAGTATGGAAAGTAGTAAAAATTTGGGATTTTGAGGAAAAACCTAGAAATCGATATTCTTGAATTTTGACCACGATTTTGGGCATGAAGTTGAGAGTAAATTATATATTTGAGTCCGTGAGGTTATGGGTAAACTTTATCTTCGAAAAATTTCGGAATGCGGGCACGTGGGGCCGAGGCGATTTTGTCTACTTTTCGAGCGGAGTTGGGAATTTATCTAAATTGAATTGTTGTGAGTATTAGAACATGCATTTATGGATTTCTCATTTATTGACTAGTCTTGGGAGCATTGAGCATTGATTTGAGTTGATTGAAGGGCTTGGAAGCCGGTTATGGAACTTCGGAGCGAGGTAAGTCTGATTTCTAACCTTGTAAGAGGTAATTAACCCCATAGGTGAACTAAATTATTATGTGCTTTTATTTGTGGGGAAGCTACGTACGCACGATGTGACGAGAGTCCGTACGTAGTGTCACGCCCCAAAACCGAGGGGCGCGACCGGCGGCTGACCCGACTGAGCAAGCCTATTAGGTTTCATTCTACCCAAAATTAATTCATGCATAACAAGGAGATGAACTACATAAATCCTACTTCATGAGCATTATATTAACAATTTTTATCTTTGTCTTTCGTTAACAATTCAACCATGCTAACCAAATTATTACAATTAATAGATACAAAGGTAACATTCTGCCGAATAACAACATATCTAGTTCAATTTTTTAATACCCGACACCACCCACAACCTGTCTACGGAGCCTCTAAATACAACTGAAGAGTAATATGGAAATGCCGGCAACAAGGCTCCGGCTATACCTTAAAATACAAAGTACATGATAAACAACGATACAGGATCCCGAAATGAAGTGGGGCTTACCAAGTCCGCTGAAAGGAAGATGCATCACTAGCTGCGACCAACACTGCCTGCTATGGAAACACCTACATCCATTTAAAGATGTAGCGCCCCTGGCAAAAGGGACGTTAGTGCCGTCGAATAGCACTAGCATGTATAACTAAACACCATCTCATTAGAAAGAACAACCATGCAAGAACAAAGAAATCATAAGGATTCAACAAAAGCTTTACACAATCACTACATCATCAAATAAAAGGAATTACACAGCTTTCACATAATTTGCAAGGCTTTAGTTTGGGACATTTAATACTGTTCATCATCATTCACAATACCACCGCTTTCGCGGAGTCCGATCACGGCCTGATCGGCTAAGCTGCCTCATTTGAGACATATACCTCAATCACTATTCCATTGTCACTTCCCGGGTTCAATATCAACACATT
Organism: Nicotiana attenuata; assembly: GCF_001879085.1. Classification (NCBI taxonomy): domain Eukaryota; kingdom Viridiplantae; phylum Streptophyta; class Magnoliopsida; order Solanales; family Solanaceae; genus Nicotiana; species Nicotiana attenuata. The sequence goes on along the minus strand of NW_017670499.1, from coordinate 53,025 downwards.
ACCACCATGTGTGTAGCATGGCATCCGATCACGGCCCGATCGGCTAAGCCGCCTTACCAAGGCGTTACCTCAATCACAATTTCATCCTCACTTTCCGCTTTCAATATCAGCACAATACCACCATGTGTGTAGCATGGCATCCGATCACGGCCCGATCGGCTAAGCCGTCTTACCAAGACGTTACCCTTTTCCATTAATCATCTCACTTCAATTTTTGTTTCACATATATTAGTTCATAGGCACTTAGGGCCACAATTTCCACATCATGTCCACTTTCAATACAAACATTGCAATTTAGGATAACAGGTACAAATAGGAGCAATTCAAGTGTAAACATAGATAAGATTTCACATAGTTGGCATAACAATCTCAATTTAAATCCTGACATTGAGGTCTAGGCATTCCAACACATGGTTTATATTCTTCACACATCTTTAAATTAGCAAGAATAGTATATTAACATATTGAGGCACCCCTATCACGTATACACAGTTGCAAAACCAATTCATGTGAAATAACAATCAATTCATCAATCCAATTTCAGTCTTACCACATTTGCATATACACCAACGGAGCTCGATTTCTAATAAAAGGGGATTTTAGCCATACATACCTCAAAGAGCTTCCCCTTAAGTTTCTACAATACACCAACACCTCTAGCAATAACAATCTATAAGGAGATAGCGGAAATCGATTAATAATTAGGAAGATTACCCATGGTGTAACACTCTTAGGAATTTCATTAAACACCTAATATGTGAAGTAGACTACAAGGTTTAGAAATGGCAATTCCTTCCTCCCTCAACCAATTTTAACATGAACTACCCATATTAGTTCTTTAACATCACCTACTACAACTTAGTTCCACATGCATGACCTATTTCTAACCCCCACAACATATTTGAACCTTTAACCTCTTGCATGAAATTTTGGGAGTAGGACTTACCCGGATGGAGGACAATCTGTGGTTATCTTCCTTGATTCTTGAAGACTTGAGCAAGATTTGGATAATTATGAAGCTAGGCCCTTCCTTTCTCTCTCTATATGCTCTCATCTCTCTCTCTAAAATCAGTAGAAAATGACCCCAAATGAAGCCCCTCAACCTATTTATGAAAATGGGGTCTGGTTATAAAAATAGGAAGATTAACCCTCCGAATTCGGGTCTGCGATCGCAGAATGGACCGCAAAACAAGAATGTGGGCCGCAGAATGCATTGTGAAATAGGTGCCTAAAACTTGGCAACACTGGCCCAATCTGCGACAGATCTGCGATCGCAGAGTCAAAAATGAGACATATTTGCAATCACAAATTCGACACAAGATCGTATTTTTCTAGTCATTGGTAATTTGATCATAACTTTGTATAGGAATGTCCAAATGACGAAAGGTTTGAAGCGTTGGAAACTAGACTCGAAGACCTTTTATATGATAGGTTATTCATCACATAAAACCTTATACATATTTAGATATGCTTGTTCAGAGTGTGAACTTGTGCAAACTCATTTGGGATTTTAGCCTATTATGAATTTTTCTAACTTGACTTAGACTTAGGCCTCCCATTAGACCCCACATTACTTATTAAAAGACTTATACACTTATATCCCAAATCCAATTGATGCCCATCATGTTAATAGCACATAAAATATTATGATTAGCCTACCTGGCACCACGAAATCCTAAATTACTTAGCGAAATTTTCCGGGGCCTTACATTCTCCCCCCCCCCCCAAGGATTATTCATCCTCGAATAAGGAGTTGAGTCCGGCCCAAACACTATAACATAACATGTCTCTTTTCTAACCTACCTCAAGTCCCTAAATTTTGACTAACTCCCAAATTTTTCAGAAATTTCGGCAGAGTCTCCTTTGTAACTAGGACTATCCAACTGCCAGAGAACCACCAAAACCATCCTAAAAATACATCCACAACTCGATAAAGCACCACAATGTATATATTAATAACACGAACCTCAGCATTACAAGCACTATATTATCACGATGATACGTGGACATGGACTGCACATTTTTAAATCATAAAACCTAGAAGGTATTTTTCAAATCAAAACCAACTGCTATACAATCAAGAGAAAATATTTTATTTCCACAACACTTTCGGCCTTCAATGTGGCCTCTTATACCTACAGACTTCACCAGAACACATTCACGGAAGCAATCACCACCCCCAAACTTACCTAACAAGGATGACAAGTAGATACCCTTCATAGGCCAACTATCCATTACCTCCACCTTCAGTAATTTCCACCAAAATGATGCACAAGGAATTTCCAACTACATTCTTAGACATAGACATATGAAAACACAGAATACATGGAGAACAACGATGGGGAAATATCATACTCGTAGCACGGTCTAATGTGAACTACACTTATTCCACCTTCATTATCAGTTCACATAACATCTTTAGAGGGAAAATATTGAGAATAACCCATTCACATTCCTAAACTCTAAATCTCTACGCAAACACCCACGCTAAACTTTTGATGACCTTCAACAATTACTCTAAGATGTGCTATCATAAACTGACCATAAAATTACCTATCGAATATATGTGATCACACTGTAAAGCTTCCTCTTTGACTTGTTTGAACCTTTAATACCCAATGGATTTAATACAATGAGGAACAACAGAGTTCAAGATCAGGCTGGAATTATTCAGGAATCCATTAATGTGTTGAGCAAAGTATTTCATGAGGTTATATGCTAATAGACACTAGGATTACTACTAACAATACTGACATGGTTAATCATTGTGACGACATCAATTATTAGACAAATGAAGTGTATGGGTAACTAATACATTGGCAATAGGAATCATTAAGGAGGAATATTCAAGTTCGTGACCCAGTCGTCTCCTGGAGAGTAGGGAAAATCCGTTTATCAAGAATGAGAATACTCTAGCACCTTGAATGCGATATGGGTTTCAAAATACATGAAGTTGAATTACACTCCTAACGTTAACTGACACAAGGAATCTATGCCACAAGCCTATGAGGATGAAAATAAGTTGAACACCTATGAGATTGTCATATTGCAAACAACCTAACCTTTCCTGATAATTGACTCTATATGAGAGAACCATAGATACAACAACTGGTCTTTCAAATCAATATGCTCATGATATCTGCAAAAAATCTGAAGGCATCTAAGCTCAACCTTTCACGAGTGAAACCACATAGCTAGGAACTCCTACCATATGGGTGAGATCATGTATTGGTTAGAGGGGTTCTAATGGTTGACGTAACGCTCCGGGAAGAAGGACAATTAAAACTCCTATCCTCCTTAAGGAGGTGGAATGCCAGGGGTAGCAAAATTTCCTGCACATGACAATGACGTTGTCAATAATCCTAGAAGCCGATTGAGCAGAAGGCCATGTAACCCATCCAATCCAACCCATTTAAAACTTTTGAAAAGGGGACGCACTTTGGTTTGAAATCATGGCAATATAAGTTTGAACTTAGGGGAAGTCATTACTTTTGGAACCCATGAGACAAGCCCACGTAGCCCTAGAAAATTGTTAACAATGGTGAGAAAGTACTTAAAACCATTACGAGTTGGTATAAAACAAGGCCCCAAAGTGCCCACATGGATAAGTTTGAAAGAAGAGACGTCTTAATGCATTTATCGGGGAAAAGTAACCTAGGTTATCTAGTCACAGGGACAAGCAGAGCAGATAAATGAAAAGAAATTGAGAGAGCCTATGGAAGTAACCTTTACATTGTAACCACTAGGAAGGGTGGTAATATAAAGGGATTACAAGAAGCTACATTTCTGAAAGAAGATCTCTGTATTTAGTCACGTGATGTATAGTTCCAGAATTCAAAAATTCAATTATGTTTAGCAACTCTACTTCATAATGAAGCACTACAACACACTTCTACAAAACTAGCTATTACAAGCCCCATTGGGAGATGCTATAAGACTTGACTGAGAGAAAGGCTTTGACATATGAATGTGTTACTAGGTGTATTGCTCCTTGGTCAACCCAAAACCAAAAGGCCAGAGTTAGACTGATAAGCAGATCGTTGGACTAGCACATGTGTAGTAACCCATTATCGAAAGGAATCATTCAATCTCAGCAATTGCGGCATGCTATCAACCCTTGATGAACTTGAAGTGAGGTGGGAACCCAAATAATCATGGAAGGTTTGTAGATGTTCATAATGAGTTCTCCATGGATTTTGACTTGAGAAGTACCCAGATGCTAATGAAAGGCAGAAAATAGGAGAAACAGGCGTTGTGCTACGATAACCTCCAAAGGTGCGCTTAGTCTTGACGGAGAGCCTAGTAAGGATCCTTACGAGAAATGAAGTGTTACAATGACTCATAGAAGGATATGCTCTCTCATGGTTATCGAACAAGTGTGGGGAAACTAGCACCCAATGAATTCACTAACTAAGGAACACAATTATCACATGTTGTGGAGGAGTAAAGAGAAAATAAATATTTTATGAGTTGGACATGCTTCTACTATATTAACTCCCAACTGCAATGCACGACCATGCCACGGGCAACCACGATACTAGGAACAAAGTGAGCTACTTACTACGGGATGTCCCAAGTGGACACAAAAGTTATACTAAGATGGCGACACAAGATCATCCTATGATGGGGATGTGAGGATCTAAATTTTCAGAGAGACTTTATGCACACGATGACCATTTCGGTTGACATGCACTCATGTGATAGGTGTTAAGTTATGCTCTTATGTTACTACATATTGAGAAGCTTTCAAGATGATACTCGCAAGAGAGTAGAGTGATTGTTCAAACCATATAAGCTATATACACAAGTGAGTAAAAGAGTGACTCGAGATGGATCGCAACACTGGGATGCTTTACATGGAACTTGACACCACATAGGTAAACTTTACGACGGTGCATGCATAGGCATAAATGAGCACACGTTGTCCATAAAAAATATTTTGTAACAAATTCATCGGATGTAGTCCCCTGTTGAGAATTTAGGAAAGAAAGTGGGAAGTATTAATCCTAGAGCTATAACTCCATTCAAGGACGTATTTATAGAACTTAATTCCACAAGAGGATGTAAATAAGAGAATTTGTGATAGAGTGGATTCACGAACAATACGTCTTATTCAAGGAATAGGTACGCACAAGTTTTTGTGACTCACCTCTAATTAAGACCATGTTTATGAGGACCCTTCAATATGGATGTAGACATGCAATGAGTAAAATTTTTGTGTTGTTCATAATGATGTACTAGGGAGTGACTTACTTGGTGACTTTATGTTGATAGGGCAATAACTTAATCGATGCCCCTAGACTCCACATCCCTAACGCACGTTGGTAACATACTGATATACTACATGATCTGGTGGTGCAGAGACATTAATAGGAACAAGGGTACTCCCCTTAGCAACAAGTTCTACCAATCCGTCCATGGCTCGATACATTCTCCTAACAAACGCTTGGGCAATCTCCCTCATATTCAATGGTGGGGTTATTCCCTCCTTACTGCTTCCAAAATCATGAATTACTCATCTTGAGATAAAGACATAGAATGGAAATTAGCTCCCTATCTTGAGCTCTACTGCCTGACTGGAGTATCAACAAAGGGTCAAATTCCTAAATGTCCGAATAGCTTCCAACTTATAGATGTGGTCGACTACACACCGATAAGAAGGACTCTACTAGACATGGCTCCGAGACATCCTAGGATACTTTAAAACCTTAGGCTCTGATACCAAGTTTGTCATGCCCCAAAACCGAGGGGCACGACAGGCGCTCGACCGAGAAAGCCCGACTGAGCAAGCCTATTAGGTTTCATTCTACATAAAATTAATTCATGCATAACAAGGAGATGAACTACATAAATCCTACTTCATGAGCATTATATTAACAATTTTTATCTTTGTCTTTCAGTAACAATGCAACCATACTAACCAAATTATTACAATTAATAGATACGAAGCTAACATTCTGCCGAATAACAACATATCTAGTTCAAATTTTTAATACCCGACACCACCCACAATCTGTCTACGGAGCCTCTAAATACAATTGAAGAGTAATATGGAAATGCCGACAACAAGGCTCCGGCTATACCTCAAAATACAAAGTACATGATAAATAACGATACAGGACCCCAAAATGAAGTGGGGCTCACCAAGTCCGCTGAAAGGAAGATGCATCACTAGCTGCGACCAACACTGCCTGCTATGGAAACACCTACATCCATTTAAAGATGTAGCACCCTTGGCAAAAGGGACGTTAGTGCCGTCGAATAGCACAAGTATGTATAACTAAACACCATCTCATTAGAAAGAACAACCATGCAAGAACAAAGAAATCATAAGGATTCAACAAAGCTTTACACAATCACTACATCATCAAATAAAAGGAATCACATAGCTTTCACATAATTTGCATGGCTTTAGTTTGGGACATTTAATAATGTTCATCATCATTCACAATACCACCGCTTTATTGTGCGGAGTCCGATCACGGCCCGATCGGTTAAGCTGCCTCATTTGAGACATATACCTCAATCACTATTCCATTGTCAATTCTCGGGTTCAATATCAACACATTACCACCATGTGTGTAGCATGGTATCCAATTACGGCCCGATCGGCTAAGCCGCCTTACCAAGGCGTTACCTCAATCACAATTTCATCCTCACTTTTCGATTTCAATATCAGCACAATACCACCATGTGTGTAGCATGGCGTCCGATCACGGCCCGATCGGCTAAGCCGTCTTACCAAGACGTTACCCTTTTCCATTAATCATCTCACTTCAATTTTTGTTTCACATATATTAGTTCATAGGCACTTAGGGCCACAATTTCCACATCATGTCCACTTTCAATACAAACATTGCAATTTAGGATAACAGGTACAAACAGGAGCAATTCAAGTGTAAACATAGATACGATTTCACATAGTTGGCATGATAATCTCAATTTAAATCCTGACATTGAGGTCTAGGCATTCCAACACATGGTTTATATTCTTCACACATCTTTAAATTAGTAAGAATAGTATATTAACATATTGAGGCATCCCTATCACGTATACACAGCAGCAAAACCAATTCATGTGAAATAACAATCAATTCATCAATCCAATTTCAGTCTTACCACATTTGCATATACACCAACGGAGCTCGATTTCTAATAAAAGGGGGTTTTAGCCATACATACCTCAAAGAGCTTCCCCTTAAGTTTCTAGAATACACCAACACCTCTAGCAATAACAATCTATAAGGAGATAGTAGAAATCAATTAATAATTAGGAAGATTACCTATGGTGTAACTCTCTTAGGAATTTCATCAAACACCTAACATATGGAGTAGACTACAAGGTTTAGAAATGGCAATTCCTTGCTCCCTCAACCAATTTTAACATGAACTACCAATATTAGGTCTTTAACATCACCTACTACAACTTAGTTCCACATGCATGGCTTATTTCTAACCCCCACAACATATTTGAACCTTTAATCTCTTGCATGAAATTTTGTGTCACGACCCCAGTTCACCCACCGTGAATATGTCGTGATGGCGCCTAGTCTCTACAACTAGGCAAGCCTAACAATGCGAAAAACATAACTAACTTGCGGAATAATAGTTATAACTAAACAATTTAAAGGAGAAACGGTATATATAATGCCGCTCGGCATATAGAACTCCACATCACAGCATCCTACATTTCTATCCCAAAACCCAAAAACTCACGGGAACACAAGCTGAGAATAATATAGTGAAGTGCTCTAATCTCCAGAAAACGTCTACATCAATAGTACGATAGAAGGGCTAACACTACAGATAGAGTAAAGAAGGAGACTCTTCGGTCTGCGGACGCGGCAGATGTACCTCGAAGTCTCTGAAATGCTCCCTGCCACAAGGATGATGCACCTGGTAGAAGTACCTGGATCTGCACATGAAAAACATGCGCTGAAAGGGCATGAGTATACCACAGCGGTACTCAGTAAGTGCCAAGCCTAATCTCGGTTGGGTAGTGACGAGGAAGGTCAGGGCCCTACTGAGATAAATATATATATATATATATACATATACATATACATATATATATATATATGTATATATATATATATATATGTATATATATACATATATATATATATATATAATGTAATGACAGGGCAATAAGCAGTAAAACTGAGAATCGAAAATAAAGGTCTGCACAGTATAATAATAGTACAATAACGAAAACAGAGATAAAAACAACTACAAGGAAATACCCTTCACAGCAAGATAAATAATCGGGATCTCTTGGTATCCTCAATATACACTCTAGGGATCTCTTGGTATCCTGAATACATATGCCGGGGATATCTTGGTATCCCGAGGATCTCTTGGTAAACTCAATACACGTGCCAGGGATCTCTTGGTATCCCGCACCTCAATCCAGACCATAATTACGCACAAGGGATCTCCCGAGATGCCGTCCCGTAGTCCCAATTTAAAACACACAACAACAGCTCAAGGACATCAAAATAAAAACTAAATCCGTAGTGAGTAAACAGTAAATTCTAGCCTAACATGCTTCACATAATGCAATTAAGGCAGTTTAAGAAAATAAGCAATTAATTCAACTAATCATGCTCTTCTAAACTAACAAAAGATATATTTTGCATGTAGAATAAAGCAAGTAAGGAAGGAACTCCGTTTAAGTACTTAAAGTAAAACCGGATTTTTCAACAATTAGCTCAAGTACGCGCTCGTCACCTCACGTACAAGGCATTCAATTACCAAGTATCATATCCTAAGGGAAGAAGGTTCCCACACAAGGTTAGACAAGCCACTTACCTCAAACCGGCTCCAAAATCAACTCGAAACCACACATTTGCCACGAGTATCCGACTCCAAATGGCCCAAATCTATTCAATTCAATTACATATCGTAAATAACATCTCAAGCAACTGATTCTACTATTTAATTTAAAGCTAAGACGCGAATTTAGGTAAAATGACCAAAATGCCCTCAGACCAACGTCTCGGAATCGGATAAATTTTACATTTTTAGAACCCTCGTACTCTCTCGAGTCTAACCATATAAAAATATCTCAAATCGGAGGTCAAAACCCACTCAAAACTCAATAACTTGGTCTATGAAGTTTTACCCATCTTTCATTCAAAAATCCGAAATTAAGGAGGAATTCGTGATTAGATTAGTGGGTTTTAAGCATAAGAGAGTAGAGAATCGTTACCCAGTCGTTGCCCTCAAAAACCCCTAGAAATTTCTCCCAAATCCGAGCTCCCAAGCTTGTGTTTTGATAAAAATGGCAAACCCTCGGATTTTGAAATGTTTATATCTGCCCAGTTATTTAATGAATCGCGAACGCGGAGGAAGTCACGCGTTCGCGAAGAAGGAAAAATGAAGGCTGCTAAATTGCTCTTCACGAACGCGAGGAACAGTAAGCGAACGCAAAGGCTTGGAGTGGCAAAGCTACGCGAACGCGAGACATGGCGTGCGAACACGATGAAGAGAAATAGGCACAACCCTCAACGTTAAATAACACTACGCGAAAGCGAGGGCTGGCTGCGAACGCGAAGGAGGAAATGACAGGGCTTCGCGAACGTGGTGGATTGAACGCAAACGCGAAGAAGAAACTGGTCCTCCTCCAAGATTACACTACTCGACCGCGGAAAGGGGCCGCGATCGCGAAGAAGAAAAAGTCTGCAACTACTGGACTCAGATTTCTGCAATTTAAAACAACTCTAAAATGCCCCGTTGAGCATCCGAAACACACCCGAGGCCACCGGGACCTCAACCAAACCTACGGACATGTCCTATAACATCATTCAAACATGTACCAGCCCTTAAACCACCTAAAACAACGTCGGAAACTTGAATTAACCAATGATTTAAGCCTAAGAACTTCAAATTCTATCAAAACACGCTTTCGATCAAAAACCTAACCAAACCTCGTCCGAATGACCTGAAATTTTACACACATATCCCAAATGATGGAGCTACTGCAACTTCTGGAATTCCATTCCGACCCTCGGATCAAAATCTCACTATCGGACCGGAAACTTCAAAAATTCAAACTTCGGCATTTCAAGCCTAAATCAGCTACGGACCTCCAAAACACATTCCGAACATGCTCCCAACCCCGAAATCACCTAACGGAGCTAATGGAACCATCGAATTTCCATTTCGAGGCCGTCTTCACACTGTTCTGACTATGGACCATTTTCCAACACTTAAGCTCTTATTTAGGGACTAAGTGTCCCAAAACTCTCCGAAACTCAAAACCGAACATCCGGGCAAATCAAAACAGCAGAAATAAACTTGGGGAAAACAGTTAATAGGGGATCGAGGTGTAAATTCCAAAAATGACCGGCCGGGTCGTTACATCCTCCCACACTTAAACATTCGTTCGTCCTCGAACGAGCACAAAGACATACCTGAGGTAGTGAAAAGATGAGGGTACTGGCTGCGCATATCCTGCTCGGTCTCCCAGGTCGCCTCCTCGACCGGCTGAACCCGCCATTGAACCTTCACGGACGCAATATTCTTTGACCTCAGCTTCCTGACCTGCCTGTCCAATATTGCCACTGGCTCCTCAACATAAGATAGATCCTTCTCCAACCGGACTGAGCTGAAATCCAACACGTACGACGGATCACCGTGATACCTCCGGAGCATCGAAACATGAAAGACCGGATGAACCCCTGCCAGGCTGGGAGGTAAGGCAAGCTCATAGGCAACCTCCCCAACTCGCCTCAATATCTCAAAAGGGCCAATAAACCTCGGACTCAGCTTCCCTTTCTTCCCAAATCTCATAACGCCTTTCATAGGCGAAACCCCAAGCAGAACCCGCTCTCCAACCATGTAGGAAACATCACGAACCTTCCGATCCGCGTAACTCTTCTGTCTGGATTGCGCTGCACGGAGTCTATCCTGAATCACCTTGAATCTCTCCAAAGCATCCTGAACCAAGTCTGTGCCCAATAATCGGGCCTCACCCGGCTCAAACCAACCCACCGGAGATCTACATCGCCTACCATATAAGGCCTCGTACGGTGCCATCTGAATGCTAGACTGATAGCTGTTGTTGTAGGCAAACTCCGCCAATAGCAAGAACTGATCCCAAGAACCTCCAAACTCAATCACGCACGCACGGAGCATATCCTCAAGAATCTGAATAGTGCGCTCAGACTGTCCGTCCGTCTGAGGGTGAAATGCTGTGCTCAACTCCACCCGAGTACCTAACTCCTGCTGCACGGCTCTCCAGAACCGCGATGTGAACTGAGTACCTCTGTCTGAAATAATGGAAACTGGAATACCATGCAGACGGACAATCTCCCGGATATAAATCTCCGCCAACCGCTCCGATGAATAAGTGGTACACACAGGAACGAAATGAGCGGACTTGGTCAGCCGATCCACAATAACCCAAATGGCATCAAACTTCTTCAAAGTCCGTGAGAGTCCAGATACGAAGTCCATGCTGATCCGCTCCCAATTCCACTCTGGAATCTCTATCTGCTGAAGCAATCCACCTGGTCTCTGGTGCTCATACTTCACCTGCTGGTAGTTGAGGCATCTAGATACATACCCAACTATGTCTTTCTTCATCCGCCTCTACCAATAGTGCTGCCTCAAGTCCTGATACATCTTCGCGGTACCCAGATGGATAGAATACCGCGAACTATGGGCCTCTGCTAAAATCAACTCTCGAAGCTCATCAACATTGGGCACACAAATCTGACCCTGCATCCTCAATACTCCATCATCACCAATGGTCACATCTCGAGCATCGCCATGCAACACCTTATCCTTAAGGACAAGCAAATGAGGGTCATCATACTGCCGCTCCCTGATATAATCAAACAAGGAAGACCGAGAGACCACACAAGCTAGAATCCGGCTGGGCTCCGAAAGATCCAATCTCACAAACTGGCTGGCTAGAGCCTGAACATCCATCGCCATAGGTCTCTCCACTGCTGGTAAATAAGCCAAACTCCCCAAACTCTCTGCCCGGCGGCTCAAAGCAACGGCCACCACATTGGCCTTGCCCGGGTGATACAAGATAGTGATATCATAATCCTTCAACAACTCCAACCATCTCCTCTGACGCAAATTAAGATCCTTCTGCTTGAACAGATGCTGCAAACTCCGGTGATCGGTATATATCTCACAAGGCACACCGTACAAGTAATGACGCCAAATCTTCAAGGCATGAACAATGGCAGCTAACTCAAGATCATGGACAGGATAATTCTTCTCATGTATCTTCAGCTGCCTGGACGCGTAGGCAATCACCCTACCGTCCTGCATCAATACCGCTCAAAGGACAACTCTCGAGGCATCACAATAGACAGTGTAAGACCCCGAACNCTGCAATTGCTCCTTCAACTCCTTCAACTCAGAAGGAGCCATACGGTACGGAGGGTTAGAGATGGGCTGAGTGCCCGGTAACAGATCAATGCCAAAATCAATGTCCCTATCAGGTGGCATGCCTGGAAGATCAGCTGGAAACACATCGGGGAAATCCCGTACTACTGGGACTGAATCAACAGAAGGAGTATCCATACTGGCATCTCTCATATAAGCTAAGTACGCATCACAACCTTTCTCAATCATACACTGAGCCTTAAGGAATGAAATAACTCTACTGGGAGTGTGACCTAAGGCACCCCTCCACTCAATACGTGGTACACCTGGCATGGCCAGCGTCACGATTTTGGCGTGACAATCAAGAATAGCATAATGGGGAGACAACCAGTCCATGCCCAAAATAATATCAAAATCAACCATGCTGAGTAATAATAAGTCAGCCCTGGTCTCAAAACCACCAAGAATAACCAAACACGACCGGTAAATGCGATCCACAACAAGAGAATCTCCCACAGGAGTAGAAACATAAACTGGTGAACTCAAAGAATACCGAGGTACCCCCAAATACGGAGCAAAGTAAGAAGACACATAAGAGTAAGTGGAGCCTGGATCGAATAGAACCGATGCATCTCTGTGACAAACTAAGATAGTACCTGTGATGACAGAATCAGAGGCAGCGGCCTCAGTACGGCCTGGAAGAGCATAATATCTGGCCTGGCCTCCCCCTCGAGGGCGACCTCTACCTCCCCAACCTCCACCTATGGCTGGCTGGGCCGGTGGAGTGGCAGCTGGTGCTGGAACCATAGCCTGAGAGCTCTGCGGGGCCTGCTGTGGCTGAGGATTCTGTGGGGGTGCACCCCTCCCAAGTCTGGGGCAATCCCTCACCACATGGTGTGTGTCACCACACTCAAAACAAGCTCTGGGAGGACGTGGCGGCTGTGACTGGCGCGGGCCAGGTCTGCTGGACTGACCACTGGAAGCACCCCGTGCAGGAGGCGCACTAGAGACTGGAGGTACATAATAAAGCTCCTGAGGCCTAGGTGGAGCTAGAATATCACTGGCTGCTGGAAGAGCTGAATGAACGGGGCGACCATATGACCCCTACCATGACGACCTACAACTGGGGCACGGGCACCAGAAAAATGGCCCGACTCTCGAGACCTCTTGGCCTCCCTCTCCTCCCTGTCCCTAGCATGCATACCCTCAATACTCCTAGCAATGCTCACCGCCTGCTGATAAGACACATCCGTCTCTAACTCACGAGCCATGCTAGATCTGATGCTGGGAATAAGCCCCTCAATGAACCGGCGAACCTTCTCGCGGACTGAAGAAACCAAAGCCGGGGCATGTCTAGCCAAGTCAATGTAGTGGATAGCATACTCCAAGACAGTCATAGTACCCTGGCACAGCCGCTCAAACTCCGCGCGCCATGCGTCCCTAAGACTCTGGGGAACATACTCCCTCGTGAACATGTCTGAAAACTGAGCCCAAGTCAGGGAAGTTGCCTCATCCGGATTGTCTAACTCATAAGCATGCAACCACTGATAGGCGGCTCCTCGAAGCTGAAAAGTAGTGAAGGAAACCCCCTCGATCCTGATATGCCCATAGTGCGGAGAATACGGTAGCACTACTCCAGAAATCCCAAGGCATCCTCTGATGCTAACCCACTGAATACCGGAGGATCATATTTCTTGAACCTCTCAAGTCTCCGTTGCACATCCTCTGAAGCTGTTGCCCTATCCTCAGGCTGAACTGGTACTGCAGGCGACACAGGTATAACCTCTGGGGCCTGCTCAACATGCACTCGCTGCTCAGGAGTGCGGGCGGCGGGAGTCTGTACTCGTCCCCCGGCTTGGGATGTGGCTGCAGCAAGGGGAAGCAACCCTGCCTGAGCTAGAGTGGTGTACATACTCATAAACTGTGCCAAAGTCTCCTGGAGTGCTGGAGTAGTAGTGGCAGACGTATCGGGTGTTTGGACTCTGGCTGGTACTGCTGGTGGTACCTCGGCGACAGCTCGCGCGGGTGCTTTTGCTGCACCACGAGCGCGTCTTCGGCCTCTACCCCGGCCCCGACCTCTAACGGCTGCAGTAGGGGCGCGGGTGCCTGATCCTCTCGGGTAGCGCGTGTCCTCACCATCTGTGAGAGAATAGAAAGACAGAAGTTTAGTTGTGATATCAAGAATCTCGCACGATAAGGAAATCAAATGAAGTGGAATTTTTCCTAACAGTTACATAGCCTCCCGTAGATAAGTACAGACGTCTCCGTACCGCAGCGAGACTCTAATAAACTGGCTAGTGTTCCGTGACTCCAATGAACCTAGAGCTCTGATACCAACTTGTCACGACCCCAGTTCACCCACTGTGAACATGTCGTGATGGTGCCTAGTCTCTACAACTAGGTAAGCCTAACAATGCGGAAAACATAAATAACTTGCGGAATAATAGTCATAACTAAACAATTTAAAGGAGAAACAGTATATAAAATGCCGCTCGGCATATACAACTCCACATCACAGCATCCTACATTTCTATCCCAAAACCCAAAAACTCACGGGAACACAAGCTGAGAAGAATACAGTAAAGTGCTCTAATCTCCAGAAAACGTCTACATCAATAGTACGATAGAAGGGCTAACACTACAGATAGAGTAAAGAAGGAGACTCTTCGGTCTGCGGACGCGGCAGATGTACCTCGAAGTCTCCGAAATGCTCCCTGCCTCAAGGATGATGCGCCTGGGTAGAAATACCTGGATCTGCACATGAAAAACATGCACAGAAAGGGCATGAGTACACCACAACGGTACTCAGTAAGTGCCAAGCCTAACCTCGGTTGGGTAGTGATGAGGAAGGTCAGGGCCCTACTAAGATAAATATATAAATAATGTAATAACAGGGCAATAAGCAGTAAAACCGAGAATCGAAAATAAAGGTCTACACAGTATAATAATAGCACAATAACGGAAATAGAGATAAAAATAACTACAAGGAAATACCCCTCACAGCAAGATAAATAATCGGGATCTCTTGGTATCCTCAATATACACTTTAGGGATCTCTTGGTATCCCGAGGATCTCTTGGTATCCTCAATACATATGCCAGGGATCTCTTGGTATCCCGAGGATCTCTTGGTATCCTCAATACACGTGCCAGGGATCTCTTGGTATCCCGCACCTCAATCCAGACCATAATTACGCACAGGGGATCTCCGGGATGCCGTCCCGTAGTCCCAATTTAAAACACACAACAACAGCTCAAGGACATCAAAATAAAAACTAAGTCCGTAGTGAGTAAACAGTAAATTGTAGCCTAACATGCTTCACATAATGCAATTAAGGAAGTTTAAGCAAATAGGCAATTAATTCAACTAATCATGCTCTTCTAAACTAACACAAGATATATTTTGCATGTAGAATAAAGCAAGTAAGGAAGGAACTCCATTTAAGTACTTAAAGTAAAACCGGATTTTTCAACAATTAGCTCAAGTACGCGCTCATCACCTCACGTACAAGGCATTCAATTACCAAGTATCATATCCTAAGGGAAGAAGGTCACCCACGCAAGGTTAGACAAGCCACTTACCTTAAACCAGCTCAAAAATCAACTCGAAACCACATGTTTGCCACGAGTATCCGACTTCAAATGGCCCGAATCTATTCAATTCAATTACATATTATAAATAATATCTCAAGCAACTGATTCTACTATTTAATTTAAAGCTAAGACGCGAATTTAGGTAAAATGACCAAAACGCCCCTCAGGCCAACATCTCAGAATCAGATAAATTTTACATTTTTAGAACCCTCGTACTCTCATGAGTCTAACCATACAAAAATATCTCAAATCGGAGGTCAAACACCCACTCAAAACTCAATAACTTGGTCTATGAAGTTTTACCCATCTTTTATTCAAAAATCCGAAATTAAGGAGGAATTCGTGATTAGATTAGTGGGTTTTAAGCATAAGAGAGTAGAGAATCGTTACCCAGTCGTTGCCCTCGAAAACCCCTCGAAATTTCTCCCAAATCCGAGCTCCCAGCTTGTGTTTTGATAAAAATGGCAAACCCTCCGATTTTGAAATGTTTATATCTGCCCAGTTATTTAATGAATCGCGAACGCGGAGGAAGTCACGCGTTCGCGAAGAAGGAAAAATGAAGGCTGCTAAATATCTCTTCGCGAACGCGAGGAACAGTACGCGAACGCAAAGGCTTGGAGTGGCAAAGCTACGCGAACGCGAGACATGGCGTGCGAACACGATGAAGAGAAATAGGCACAACCCTCAGCGTTAAATAACACTACGCAAACGCGAGGGCTGGCTGCGAACGCGAAGGAGGAAATGACAGGGCTTCGCGAACGCGGTGGATTGAACGTAAACGCGAAGAAGAAACTGGTCCTCCTCCAAGATTACACTACGCAACCGCGAGAAGGGGGCCGCGATCGCGAAGAAGAAAAAGTCTGCAACTGCTGGACTCAGATTTCTGCAATTTAAAACAACTCCAAAATGCCCCGTTGAGCATCCGAAACACACCCGAGGCCCCCAGGACCTCAACCAAACCTACGGACATATCCCATAACATCATTCAAACTTGTACCAACCCTTAAACCACCTAAAAAAACGTCGGAAACTCGAATTAACCAATGATTTAAGCCTAAGAACTTCAAATTCTATCAAAACACGCTTTCGATAAAAAACCTAACCAAACCTCATCCGAATAACCTGTAATTTTACACACACATCCCAAATGACATGACGGACTGCAGCAACTTTCGGAATTCCATTCCGACCCTCGGATCAAAATCTCACTATCGGACCGGAAACATCAAAAATTCAAACTTCGGCATTTCAAGCCTAAATCAGCTACGGACCTCCAAAACACATTCCGAACACGCTCCCAACTCCGAAATCACCTAACGGAGCTAACGGAACCATCGGATTTCCATTCTGAGGCCATCTTCACACTGTTCTGACTATGGACCATTTTCCAACACTTAAGCTCTTATTTAGGGACTAAGTGTCCCAAAACTCTCCGAAACTCAAAATCGAACGTCCCGGCAAATCAAAACAGCAGAAATAAACTTGGA
Organism: Nicotiana attenuata; assembly: GCF_001879085.1. NCBI lineage: Eukaryota > Viridiplantae > Streptophyta > Magnoliopsida > Solanales > Solanaceae > Nicotiana > Nicotiana attenuata. The sequence goes on along the minus strand of NW_017670499.1, from coordinate 35,597 downwards.
GAAAACAGTTAATAGGGGATCGGGACATAAATTCCAAAAATGACCGACCGGGTCGTTACATTTTGGAAGTAGGACTTACCCGGATGGAGGACAATCTATGGTTATCTTCGTTGATTCTTGAAGACTTGAGCAAGATTTGGATGATTATGAAGCTAGGCCCCTCATTTCTCCCTCTATATGCTCTCATCTCTCTCAAAAATTAGTAGAAAATGACCCCAAATGAAGCCCCTCAACCTATTTATGAAAATGGGGTCGGGTTATAAAAATAGGAAGATTAACCCTCCAAATTTGGGTCTGCGATCGCAGAATGTACCGCAAAACAAGAATGTGGGCCGCAGAATACATCGCGAAATAGGTGCCCAAAACTGGGCAACACTGGCCCAATCTGCGACAGATCTGCGATCGCAGAGTCAAAAATGCGACATATTTGCGATCGCAGATTCGACACAGGATCGCATTTTTCCAGTCCTTAGTAATTTGATCATAACTTTGTGTAGGAATATCTAAATGACGAACGGTTTGAAGCGTTGGAAACTAGACTCGAAGACCTTTCATATGATAGGTTGTTCATCATATAAAACCTTATACATATTTAGATATGCTTGTTCAAAGTGTGGACTTTTGCAAACTTATTTGGGATTTTAGCCTATTATGAAATTTTCTAACTTGACTTAGACTTAGGTCTCCCATTAGACCACACATTACTTATTAAAATACTTATACACTTATATACCAAATCCAATTGATGCCCATCATGTTAATAGCACATAAAATATTATGATTAGCCTACCTGGCACCACAAAATCCTAAATTACTTAGCAAAATTTTCCGGGGCCTTACACGTAGCTACTAGCTATTCCTATGTCCGGGTAGTTTTAGGCTTACATCATGCCTTGTTGATCTTGTTGTTAATTTATGTTATTGTTTGTGCTGAGAAGAAATAAGATTAGAGTTGCGTAATAATTGTGTTTAACGGAATTTGATTTGAGGAATTAATGATTTTATGAGACCCATTAAACTTCGTCTTTTCAAAGAAATTGAGAAATTATTTTAATAACATAAGAAATCTATGTACAACCGTGTCGCATGATGTTTCGTGAGCGGGGTAATTTTCTTTAAACGGTTTCAAGTTGAATTTATGATATTTTGAAAAGAATCAAGAAAGAGGTATGATTTAACTGTTAAATTTAAATTTGACCGCGTCGCAGGTATGATTCGCTAGCGGGGTAATTTCTTTAATTTATATTTGACCGCGTCGGACGTATGATTCGCGAGCGGGGACTGCATAGCAGCTATGATTCACGAGCGGGGGAATAAATGCATCTATGGTTCGCGCCGATCGACCCTCGGCTTGGCATATATATATATANTATATATATATATATATATATATATATATATATATATATATATATATATATATATTATCCTTATGGAATTCGTGCGCAACATTTGGCTATAAGCCAGTGTATCTGAGATTTATCCCTGATTGGAATCATGACAACCTCTTGATGATGTCCACTATATCTTTATATATATGCTCTGGTTACGGAGGGAACTTGCTAGTTGAGAGGTGGATTAAAATTATAAAGAAGGAAATTGTGTCACGACCCAAAATGATGGGCCGCGACGGGCACCCGGTCCTTACTCAACCGAGTACCATCATAACGTATCTTTTCATGTCATACTACTAAGCCGTAAGGTTTCCGTGAGATAAGCAGAATACAACATGTGATACCAACTTATACATAAGACATACGGGCTTATAAGACCAAAATAACCACTTGTATACTGAATATAAGCCGACAAGGCCATATAATCGTTTATGTACATGACATCTGTCTACAAGCCTCTAAGAATACATAATTTTCATAAAGGTCGGGACAGAGTCCCGCCATACCAAACAATACACGTCTAAATCATACTAACTAAACAAGCAACTCCGAAGCAAATGGAGTGCACCAACATCTTCCGCTAAACTGATGGCCTACGTGGAGGGCTCTTGACCTGTCTATCGGGACCTGCGGGCGTGAAATGCAGCATCCCCAAGCAAATGGACGTCAGTACGAATAATGTACCGACTATGTAAGGCACATAAATAAGTACATAACAAACATGGAAGAATTATAGAGTAAATGACTCAACCTATAAGTCTGATAACTCTGTAATTCATGAAATAATTATAGTGTCATGCATATGCGTATGAATGTCATGTCGTGCATAGGTACATGTTTCATAACATCATCAGGCCTCTGAGGGCATCCCATCATATCATCTCGGCCACTGTGGGCAAAATCATCAACGTATACCAGCTGATCAGGTGGTGGTGCGTTTATAACGCCATAACCTTTCCTATATCCCATATACATATACGTATATATATATATATATATATATATATATATATATATATATATATATATATACGCGTATATAACGCCGTCTGGTCATGGGTCCATGTGCATGTATAAATACATGAAATGCATATGAAATACGTTAATAAAATATCTCGGTACGTCATAAGACCATTATGCCTATGATTAACATCATGAAATAAACTTTACCAACTTACGTATTTTTGATACCCATGAATAGATGATAGAATAATATGACACACGGGAGAATAAGAATATACACATCTCTAACATTTCTACATGTAGAGTAATTTATGGAAGTTGTGCACTTGCTCGTTTTGCTTGTGTCGTATACATCATGCCAAAAAGAAAGAAGGGATAGCCTTAACATACCCGGGCCGATTCTCTTGACAATCCCCTTAACACACGTTAATTGCGACAATACGGAACAAGTCGTATGAAAAGCTCGAAGCAATCACGTTTCTATGCAAAGAAAAGCTTGGATGCAACTTTTCCTTAAAGAGATGAACAATAACGTTTCTATGCTTTTCTTTAAAGAGATGAACATGTTTATCCAAGGATGAAACTTTTCCTTAAAGAGATGAACAGCAACGTTGCTATGCTTTTCTTTAAAGAGATGAACATGTTTATCCAAGGACGAAACTTTTCCTTAAAGAGATGGATAGTAACGTTTCCTTAAAGGTTAAAGAGACCAGAAAATGAATTTTGGACTAGGAATATTACATTTGAAATTGTTTTAGGTGGGCCCTACTTTTGGGGATTAGTCTTGCCTAAAGACCCCTTAATGTGCCACCTATCCTAATGACTAATGAGTCATTAATTAGAATGCGGGGGTCTGCCACCTCACCCTTTAATCCTTATCCAACATAAATCCTTAATTAATTGGGTAACCACAATCCAATAATTAACCAATCACCCACAGAATTAAGAATTATTTTAAATTACTTAAAATACTACTCACTTTTATCATACCTTGTACATCTTATTGTCATGGTCATATAGTAACTTGTATGGCACTAGTCCATAAATACCGGGTATTATAGCTCTGACCGTATTTCAACTCAACTTGCCAAGCTTCGACGAAACTCATTTTCTTCGATTTGCTTACCCTTTCACCTTCACGAATTTACTCATCACTTGTTTGAAATAGCATAATGCTTATAATCTCAAAATAATCCCATTCTCGAACCTACGACGAAACTTTAACATACGAAAATGCGAGATGTAAATCTCATTTCCGAGCTTTCATCAATTTACTTATAGCGTACTTTCACGTACGAAAACATGGGGTATAACATCATTCCTCCCTTTGGAACATTCGTCCTCGAACGTTGACTGATGCACTTATCCTTTTTATAACTTATGGCTCTTGCGAATACTTTAGTACGCTCCTTGCCATCTAGGCAACTGTTCTGTGAATAAATCCAAAGGACAGGGCATCCCCCCTTTAGGCCTCTTTCCCACACCATGACTTGTGATTGAAATCCTTCTAATCTCGTAACTGTTGCTACCTTCTATGCAACATCTACGATACTGCCCTTGTAAGTGTGCCTATGCGACTCTTCTCTCCCTTTTCCTCCAGCTTTTATCCATTCTCTAGGTCTTACTTTGTAAACATATACAGAGCTTAATAAGATGTCTCTCCGGACATTTATAGGTATACTGAAGTTCTTCGCTCGGTACTTTGTAGAACTTGCGAATATTGCTATATCTTATTTTATAGACCTGGTTATCTAATCGTATGACTTTGCTGCATCTACGTACGTCATATTATACCATAACCCTTACTTCAATTTATCGTTACTAAGGTCTGCAACCAACTTCATGTGACGATCCGGCCGGTCGTCTTAAAAATTTACGCCCCGATCCCCCATTAACTGCTTCCCTTAAGTTCATTTATGCTATTTTGGTTTGCCGGGACGTTCTGTGTGGAGTTTCGGAGAGTTTTGGGACACTTAGTCCCTAAATGAGAGCTTAAGTGTTGAAAAGTGGTCCGTAGCCAGAACAGTGTGAAGATGACCTCGGAATGGAAATCCGATGGTTCCATCAGCTCCGTTAGGTGATTTCTGGGTTGGGATCATGTTCGGAATATATTTTGGAAGTCCGTAGCTCATTTAGGCTTGAAATGCCAAAGTTTGAATTTTTGAAGTTTCCGGTTCCGAGGGTCAGATTGGAGTTTCGGAAGTTACAGTAGTTCCGTCATGTCATTTGGGATGTGTGTGCAAAATTTCAGGTCATTCTGACGAGGTTCGGGTAGGTTTTTGATCGAAAGCGTGTTTTGTTGGAAATTGAAGTTCTTAGGCTTGAATCTTTGATTAATTCGGGTTTCCGGCGTTGTTTTAGGTGGTTTCAAGATTGGTACAAGTTTGAATAAGGTATTAGGTGGTATTGGTGCTTTTGGTTGAGGTCCCGGGGGCCTCGGGATGATTTCGGGTGGTTAACGGAAGAATTTTGGAAGTTGAGAGGAAGCAGCTCTGCTGCTTCTGGTATCTTTTCGCTTCTGCGGCTAGGGGAACCGCAGAAGCGGCCGGCCTATCGCAAATGCAAAATTTGGGCTCCTCCGTTTTTCCGCAGGTGCAGAAGGTTTGACCGTAGATGCGGTTCGCACCTGCGAGATTTGTATCGCAGAAGCGAGATTGGCATCCCCCTCAAGAACCGCAGAAGCGGTCGTCATTCCACAAAAGCGGAACCGCAGGAGCGGTTGTGTAACTGCAGAAGAGGAATCTGGTCCGTTAAGTGAAAACCCCAAAAGCGGTTGCTTTTCCGCATAAGCGGGACCGCAGATGCGGTCCCTTGTCCGCAGAAGCGGAAACCCCTGGGCAAAAATAGAGATGTCGAGGGTTTGAGTTCATAAGTTACAAAAATCAATTGAGAGATCGGGAGAGGGCGATTTTGAGTGGGTTTTGAAGTGAAGATCATTGGATAACGTTTTCTTAATCCCTCCTAGATATATTTCATCATTTTGTAGTTAGATCCATCATTTAAATTAGAATTTGGGGTTAAAATTTGAGAAATTTTGGTTAAAACTTCTTAGACCAAACTTTTGGGTTTTGAGTGAGCATTTGGCCTCCGATTTGGGATATTCTTATATGGTTAGACTCATGAGAGTACGAGGGTTCTGAAAATATGAAAATTATTCGATTCCGAGGCATTGGCCTGAAGGGCATTTTGGTCATTTCACCTAATTTTACGCTGTAACTTTGAATTTAATAGCAAAACTAGGTGTTTGCGATGTTATTTACAATGTGTAATTGAATTGAATAGATTTGAGCCATTTGGAGTTGGATACTCGTGGCAAGAGCGTGGTTTCTAGTTGATATTGAGCCGGTTCGAGGTAAGTGGCTTGTCTAACCTTGTGTGGGGGACCTTTCCCCTTAGGACATGATCTTGAATATTTGAATGCCTCGTACGTTAGGTGACGAGCGCGTACTTGAGCTAATTGTTGAAAACCCGTTTCTACTTGAAGTATTTAAATTGAGATTTCTTGTTTACTTGTTCATTTTAAACTTAAGTTTATACCTGTGCTAGCTTAGAGACTCATGTTTAGCTGGCTTACTTGCTTATTTGTTTTAGCTGTGCTATTTGTATTCTGTGAAGCATGTTAGGCTAGAAATTGCTACTTCTTGTCCTGATTATTCTGAGATTTATGAATTGTTGTTGTTGTGTGTTTAATTTGGGACTACGGGACGGCTTCCCGGGAGATCCCCCTGTACTTGAGGTATTCTGGACTGAGGGTGCGGGATACCAAGAGATCCCTGGCACATGTGTTTCTATATATATATATTGGGATACCAAGAGATCCCCGGTTTACTTATTGAGGATACCAAGAGATCCCCGACTTACTTATTGAGGATACTAAGAGATCCTCGGGATACCGAGAGATCCCCAGTGTTGATGATGAGGATACCAAGAGATCCTCGGGATACCAAGAGATCCCCCGGCTACTATTCCTTGTTGAGGGCAGTTTTCCGTGTATTGTTACCTTTGCTTTCTATTACTGTTCTTCCTTATTTACCTGGTTTAGATTCTCGTTGTAGACTTTATTTAAACTGTTTCTGTATCTCATTATTTATTAGGTTATCTCAGTAGGGCCCTGACCTTCCTCGTCACTATCCAACCGAGGTTAGGCTTGGCACTTACTGAGTACTGCTGTGGTGTACTCATGCCCTTCCTGCGCATGTTTTTCATGTGCAGATCCAGGTACTTCCTCCCAGACGTATCATTCTCGTGGTGGAGAGTCCTAGCTGAGACTTGAGGTATATCTGGTATGTTCGTAGACCAAGAGTCTCTACTCTATTCCGGCTTTAGCAGATGGCTCATTTTCTTTCCTTTCATGTTTTTTAGACATTCTGGTGTAGAGCAGTTTACTACATTCTATTAGCCTGTGTTTCCCGTGATTTCCGGGTTTTGGGATTTAGTTGTAGACTTTCGCATATTTTGAGTTGTATAGGCCGAGTGGCCTTATATACAGTTGTTATTTCCGTATTCAGTTTTAATTAATTATTCCGCAAATGTTAAGTTGTTATTCCGCACTGTTAGGCTTACCTAGTTGTAGGAACTAGGTGCCATCACGACATGTTCATGGAGGGTGAACTGGGGTCGTGACAAGTTGGTATTAGAGCTCTAGGTTCATAGGAGTCATGGAACACAGGCTGGTTTATTAATGTCTCGCTGATTGGTACAGAGACGTCTGTACTTATCTACGAGGGGCTATGTAACTGTTTAGGAAAAATCTTCATTTCATTTGAATTCCTCGTCATGCGATATTTTTGGACATCAATTCTAAACTTCTGACTTCTATTCTCTCACAGATGGTGAGGACACGTGCTACTCGAGATGATCAGGCACCCGCGCCCCCTACTGCAGCCGCCAGAGGCCGGGGCCGGGGGAGAGGTCGAGGACGTGCACGTGATGCAGCCAGAGCACCTGCGCGAGCTGCCGCCGAGGTACCACCAGTAGATCCAGCCGGAGCCCAGGCACCTGGCACACCTACTACTGCCACTACTACTCCAGCGCTCCAGGAGACTTTGGCTCAGTTCATGAGCATGTACACCACCTTGGCTCAGGCAGGGTTGCTTCCCATTGCTGCAGCCACATCCCAGGCTGGGGGAGGAGCACAGACTCCCACCGTCCGCACTCCTGAGCAGCGAGTGCAGGTTGAGCAGGCTCCCGAGATTATTCCGGCACCGCCTGCAGTGCCAGTTCAGCCCGAGGATGGGTCAACTGCTTTAGAGGACGAGCAGCGGAGACTTGAGAGGTTCAAGAAGTATGATCCCCCAGTGTTCAGTGGATTAGCATCAGACGATGCCTTGGGATTTCTAGAGGAGTGTCATCGTATTCTTTGCACCATGGGCATAGTGGAGTCCAGCGGGGTCTCTTTCACTGCTTTTCAGCTTCGGGGAGCTGCCTATGATTGGTGGCGCACTTATGAGATAGACAGTCCAGTCGAGGCTGCTACACTGACTTGGACCCAGTTCTCGGATATGTTCATGAGAGAGTTTGTCCCCAGAGTCTCAGGGATGCATGGCGCGCAGAGTTTGAGCATTTGCGCCAGGGTGCTATGACCGTTTCAGAGTATGCTATCCGTTATACCAGGTTGGCCAGGCATGCACCGGCTTTGGTTGCTACAGTTCGGGAGAGAGTTCTCAGGTTCATTGAGAGTCTTATTCCACCCATCAGATCTAGCATGGCTCGAGAGTTGGAGATGGACATTCCTTATCAGCAGGTAGTGAGCATTGCTAGGAGGATTGAGGGTATGCTCGCCAGGGAGCGAGGAGAGAGGGAGGCCAAGAGGTCTGGAGAGTCGGGTCACTACTCTGGTGCCGTACCCCATCAGCAGGTCGTTATGGCAGAGGTTATTCGGGTCGCCCTGTACATTCAGCTCTTCCAGCAGCCGGCAGTACTCCAGCTCCACCTCCACCTCAAGAGCCTTATTATGCACCTCCAGTTTCTAGCGCGCCTCCTGCGCGGGGTGCTTCCAGAGGTCAGTCCAGCAGACCTGGCCCTAGTCAGTCGCAGGCACCGCGTCCTCCCAAAGCTTGTTACGAGTGTGGTGATACACGTCACTTGGTGAGGGATTGCCCCGGACTTGGGAGGAGCGCGCCCCCATAGACTTCTCAGCCACAGCGTGCTCCTCAGGGTTCTCAGGCCATGGTCACAACTCCAGCTGCTACACCACCTGCCCAGCCAGCTAGGGGCGGAGGTCGGAGAGATAGAGGTCGCCCTCGCGAGAGGGGCCGGGCCAGATATTATTGTATTCCTGCTCGCACTGAGGCTGTTGCCTCCGACTCCGTCATTACAGGTATTATATTGGTTTGTCACAGAGAGGCATCGGTTATATTCGATCCGGGATCTACTTACTCTTATGTGTCTTCTTACTTTGCTCCGCATTTGGGTGTGCCTCGGGATTCTTTGGGTGCCCCCGTTTATGTTTCTACTCCTGTGGGAGATCCACTTGTTGTGGACCGCATTTATCGGTCATGTTTGGTTACTATTCGTGGTTTTGAGACCAGAGCAGATTTATTGTTACTCGGTATGGTGGATTTTGACATTATTCTGGGCATGGACTGGTTGTTGCCCCATTTTGCTATTCTTGATTGTCACGCCAAGACCGTGACGCTGGCTATGCCAGGTATCCCGCTTCTTGAGTGGAGTGGTACTCTAGATCACACTCCCAGTAGAGTTATCTCTTTTCTTAAAGCTCAGCGCATGATTGAGAAGGGGTGTGCCGTGTATTTGGCTTATGTGAGAGATGTTAGTGTTGATACCCCTTCTGTTGATTCTGTTCCAGTGGTACGGGATTATCCCGATGTATTTCCAAATGATCTTCCGGGCATGCCGCCTGATAGAGACATTGATTTTGGCATTGATCTGTTGCCGGGCACTCAGCCCATTTCCATTCCTCCATATCGTATGGCTCCTCCTGAGTTGAAGGAGCTGAAGGATCAGTTGCAGGAATTGCTTGGTAAGGGTTTTATTCGACCCAGTATTTCACCGTGGGGTGCTTTTGTTTTGTTTGTGAAGAAAAAGGATGGTTCTATGCGCATGTGTATTGACTACCGCCAGTTGAACAAGGTTACAGTGAAGAACCGTTATCCTTTGCCTCACATTGATGATCTGTTTGACCAGCTTCAGGGCGCACAGGTGTTTTCTAAGATTGACTTGCGCTCAGGTTACCATCAGTTGAAGATTCGGGAGCCAGATATCCCGAAGACTGCCTTCAGGACTCGATATGGCCATTACGAGTTCCTTGTCATGTCATTTGGGCTGACCAATGCCCCTGCAGCTTTCATGCATTTGATGCACAGTGTGTTCAGGCCATATCTTGACTCGTTCGTGATTGTTTTTATTGATGATATTCTGGTGTATTCCCGGAGTCGGGAAGATCATGAGCAACACCTGAGGACCGTGCTACAGACTTTGAGGGAGAAGAAGTTATATGCAAAGTTTTCAAAATGTGAGTTTTGGCTGAGTTCTATGGCATTCTTAGGCCATGTGATTTCTAGTGAGGGTATTTAGGTGGATCCGAGGAAGATAGAGGCCGTGCAGAGTTGGCCCAGGCTGTCCTCAGCTATAGAGATTCGCAGTTTCCTGGGCTTGGCGGGTTACTACCGTCATTTTGTGGAGAGATTTTCATCGATTGCTGCCCCTATGACTAGATTGACCCAGAAGGGTGCCCCATTTTAGTGGATAGAGGAGTGTGAGGCGAGCTTTCAGAAGCTCAAGACAGCTTTGACTACAGCCCCAATCTTGATGTTGCCTACTGGTTCGGGGTCTTATTTTGTCTATTATGATGCTTCGAGAGTTGGCCTTGGAGCAGTGTTGATGCAGGACGGTAGGGTGATTGCCTACGCATCCAGACAGTTGAAGATACATGAAAAGAATTACCCTGTCCACGACCTTGAGTTAGCTGCCATTGTTCATGCCTTGAAGATCTGGCGCCATTATCTATATGGAGTGCCTTGTGAGATCTCTACTGATCATCGGAGTTTGCAGCATTTGCTCAAGCAAAAGGATCTCAATATGCGTCAGAGGAGGTGGTTAGAGCTGCTGAAGGATTATGACATCACTATCCTGTATCACCCGGGCAAAGCCAATGTGGTGGCGGATGCCTTGAGTCGCCGGGCGGAGAGTTTGGCATATCTACCAGCTCCAGAGAGGCCTATGGCGATGGATGTTCAGGCTTTAGCCAGCCAGTTCGTGAGATTGGATCTTTCAGAGCCCAGTCGGGTTCTAGCTTGTATGGTTTCCCGGTCTTTATTATTTGATGGCATCAGGGAGCAGCAGTATGAGGACCCTCATTTATTTGTCCTCAAGGACAAGGTTCAGCGTGGAGATGCCAGGGATGTGACCATTGGAGATGATGGAGTATTGAGGATGCAGGGCCAGATTTGTGTGCCCAATATTGATGGTCTTCGAGAGATGATTCTAGCAGAGGCCCATAGTTCGCGGTATTCCATCCATCCGGGTGCCGCGAAGATGTATCAGGACCTGAGGCAGCACTACTGGTGGAGGCGGATGAAGAAGGATATAGTTGGCTATGTGTCTAGATGCCTCAACTGCCAGTAGGTGAAGTATGAGCACTAGCGCCCGGGTGGGTTGCTCTAGCAGATAGAGATTCCGGAGTGGAAATGGGAGCGCATCACCATGGATTTTGTATCTGGACTTCCACGGACCTTGAAGAAGTTTGATTCCATTTGGGTTATTGTGGACCGGCTGACCAAGTCCGCTCATTTTATTCCTGTGTGTACCACTTATTCATCGGAGCGGTTGGCGGAGATTTATATCCGGGAGATCGTCCGTCTGCATGGTATTCCAGTTTCTATCATTTCGGACAGAGGTACTCAGTTTACATCGCGGTTTTGGAGGGCCGTGCAGCAGGAGTTAGGCACTCGGGTGGAGTTGAGCACAACATTCCACCCCCAGACGGACGGACAGTCCGAACGCACTATTCAGATTCTTGAAGATATGCTGCGTGCGTGCGTGATTGAGTTTGGAGGGTCTTGGGATCATTTCTTGCCACTGGCGGAGTTTTCTTACAACAATAGTTATCAGTCCAGCATTCAGATGGCGTCGTATGAGGCTTTATATGGCAGGAGGTGTAGATCCCGGTGGGTTGGTTTGAGCCGGGTGAGGCCAGGCTATTGGGCACAGAGTTAGTACAGGATGCATTGGAAAAGGTTAAGACGATTCAGGATAGACTCCGTACAGCCCAGTCCAGACAGAAGAGTTACGCGGACAGGAAGGTTCGTGATGTTTCATATATGGTTGGTGAGCGGGTTCTGCTCTGGATCTCGCCTATGAAAGGCGTCATGAGGTTTGGGAAGAAAGGAAAGTTGAGTCCGAGGTTTATTGGCCCTTTTGAGATCTTGAGGCGAGTTGGGGAGGTTGCTTATGAGCTTGCCTTACCTCCCAGCTTGGCCGGAGTTCATCCGGTATTTCATGTTTCGATGCTCCGGAGATATCATGGGGATCCGTCGCACGTGTTGGATTTCAGTTCAGTCCAGTTGGACAAGGATCTATCCTATGTTGAGGAGCCAGTGGCTATTTTGGACAGGCAGGTCAGAAAGTTGAGGTCAAAGAACATAGCTTCAGTGAAGGTTCAGTGGCGGGGTCAGCCAGCCGAGGAGGCGACTTGGGAGACCGAGCAGGATATGCGCAGCAGTTACCCTCATCTTTTCTCTACTTTAGGTATGTTCTCTATGCTCATTCGAGGATGAACGAATGTTTAAGTGTAGGAGAATGTGACAACCCGGCCGGTCGTCTTAAGAATTTACGCCCCGATCCCCCATTAACTGCTTCCCCTAAGTTCATTTCTGCTATTTTGGTTTGCCGGGACGTTTGGTGTGGAGTTTCGGAGAGTTTTGGGACACTTAGTCCCTAAATGAGAGCTTAAGTGTTCAAAAGTGGTCCGTATCTGGAACAGTGTAAAGACGACCTCGGAATGGAAATCCGATGGTTCCGTTAGCTCCGTTAGGTGATTTCGGGGTTGGGAGCGTGTTCGGAATATATTTTGGAAGTCCGTAGCTCATTTAGGCTTGAAATGCCGAAGTTTGAATTTTTGAAGTTTCCGGTCCGATAGTGAGTTTTTGATCCGAGGGTCAGATTGGAGTTTCGGAAGTTACAGTAGTTCCGTCATGTCATTTGGGATGTGTGTGCAAAATTTCAGGTCATTCTGACGAGGTTCGGGTAGGTTTTTGATCGAAAGCGTGTTTTGTTGGAAATTGAAGTTCTTAGGCTTGAATCTTTGATTAATTCGGGTTTCCGGCGTTGTTTTAGGTGGTTTCAAGATTGGTACAAGTTTGAATAAGGTATTAGGTGGTATTGGTGCTTTTGGTTGAGGTCCCGGGGGCCTCGGGATGATTTCGGGTGGTTAACGGAAGAATTTTGGAAGTTGAGAGGAAGCAGCTCTGTTGCTTCTAGTATCTTTTCGCTTCTGCGGCTAGGGGAACTGCAGAAGCGAAGCCGCAGAAGCGGCCGACCCATCGCAGATGCGAAATTTGGGCTCCTCAGTTTTTCCGCAGGTGCGGAAGGTCTGACCGCAGATGCGGTTCGCACCTGCGAGATTTGTATCGCAGAAGCGAGATTGGCATCCCCCTCAGGAACCGCAGAAGCGGTCGTCATTCCGCAAAAGCGGAACCGCAGGAGCGGTTGTGTGTCCGCAGAAGAGGAATCTGGTCCATTAAGTGAAAACCGCAGAAATGGTTGCTTTTCCGCATAAGATGGACCGCAGATGCGGTCCCTTATCCGCAGAAGCGGAAACCCCTGGGCAGAAATAGAGATGTCGAGGGTTTGAGTTCATAAGTTACAAAAATCAATTGAGAGCTCGGGAGAGGGCGGTTTTGAGTGGGTTTTGAATTGAAGATCATTGGGTAACGTGTTCTTAATCCCTCGTAGATATATTTCATCATTTTGTAGTTAAATCCATCATTTAAATTAGAATTTGGGGTTAAAATTTGAGGAATTTTGGTTAAAACTTCTTAGGCCAAAAATTTTTGGGTTTTGAGTGAGCATTTGGCCTCCGATTTGGGATATTCTTATATGGTTAGACTCGTGATAGTACGAGGGTTCTGAAAATGTGAAAATTATTCGATTCCGAGGCATTGGCCTGAAGGGCATTTTGGTCATTTCACCTAATTTTATGCCGTAACTTTGAATTTAATAGCAAAACCATATGTTTGCGATGTTATTTACAATGTGTGAATTGAATAGATTTGAGCCATTTGGAGTTGGATACTCGTGGCAAGAGCGTGGTTTCTAGTTGATATTGAGCCGGTTCGAGGTAAGTGGCTTGTCTAACCTTGTGTGGGGGACCTTTCCCCTTAGGACATGATCTTGAATATTTGAATGCCTCGTACGTGAGGTGACGAGCGCGTACTTGAGCTAATTGTTGAAACCCGTTTCTACTTGAAGTATTTAAATTGAGATTTCTTGTTTACTTGTTCATTTTAAACTTTAAGTTTATACCTGTGCTAGCTTAGAGATTCATGTTTAGCTGGCTTACTTGCTTATTTGTTTTAGCTGTGCTATTTGTACTCTGTGAAGCATGTTAGGCTAGAAATTGCTACTTCTTGTCCTGATTATTCTGAGATTTATGAATTGTTGTTGTTGTTGTGTGTTTAATTTGGGACTACGGGACGGCTTCCCGGGAGATCCCCCTGTACTTGAGGTATTCTGGACTGAGGGTGCGGGATACCAAGAAATCCCTGGCACATGTGTTTCTATCTATATATATATTGGGATACCAAGAGATCCCCGGTTTACTTATTGAGGATACCAAGAGATCCTCGGGATACCAAGAGATCCCCGACTTACTTATTGAGGATACTAAGAGATCATCGGGATACCGAGAGATCCCCAGTGTTGATGATGAGGATACCAAGAGATCCTCGGGATACCAAGAGATCCCCCGGCTACTATTCCTTGTTAAGGGCAGTTTTTCGTGTATTGTTACCTTTGCTTTCTATTACTGTTCTTCCTTATTTACCTGGTTTAGATTCTCGTTGTAGACTTTATTTAAACTGTTTCTGTATCTCATTATTTATTAGGTTATCTCAGTAGGGCCCTGACCTTCCTCGTCACTACCCAACCGAGGTTAGGCTTGGCACTTACTGAGTACCGCTGTGGTGTACTCATGCCCTTCCTGCGCATGTTTTTCATGTGCAGATCCAGGTACTTCCTCCCAGACGTATCATCCTCGTGGTGGAGAGTCCTAGCTGAGACTTGAGGTATATCTGCTACGTTCGTAGACCAGGAGTCTCTACTCTATTCCGGCTTTAGCAGATAGTTCCTTTTCTTTCCTTTCATGTTGTTTAGACATTCTGGTGTAGAGCAGTTTACTACATTCTATTAGCCTGTGTTTCCCGTGAGTTTTCGGGTTTTGGGATTTAGTTGTAGACTTCCGCATATTTTGAGTTGTATAGGCCGAGTGGCCTTATATACAGTTGTTATTTCCGTATGTTTAGTTTTAATTAATTATTCCGCAAATGTTAATTTGTTATTGCGCACTGTTAGGCTTACCTAGTTGTAGGAACTGGGTGCCATCACGACATGTTCATGGAGGGTGAACTGGGGTCGTGACACTTCAGGTTACTGTCGTTGCTTATCCTTAAGACTGATGGTCTAATCCCACCTCATACTGTTGGACTTTTATCCATCTATTGTTGATTCACCTTAATATTGATCCATCATTTACCACTGATACCTTGATCTTGTTACGTAAAACCTTGCCACTAGGGCTTAGGTTGCATCGAGGAATATTTGAAGTGATTTCCATAATCGTATTTCATAGTATCTCGATGTGATTCACCTTAAGGGGGTATTCTGATCTCGTGCCGTCCGCCAAATCTTTTCTTCTTCTCCCTTTTTTTCTTCAAATCATTATTCAATCGAAGGCCCAAACGTTATCTTTTATCTATCACAATTACACCTTCATTTCACTACCAGTGCAACATTCCATCTCTTTTAAATGCTACTAGTCTTAGACTCCTTTGAGTTCATTCAGGCTATACTGAACCTTCTATAACTTAGAGAACCCATCAGCTCTCTTGTTTTCATGGGCTTCCTCCCGAGAACTTATTCATTCTCATCACCTTCTCACGTATCCTTTCTTGTTCTTACTCTTGTCTTCCTAAAACCTTGTCGTTCTATCATACTTTAGCTTGCGACCTACATATATCCATTTATATTGCTCGCAATCTTGCTTCACCATAGAATTCATTGTATTATTCTGGAACATCAAGCGAGACATCTCATCGTTTCTTCCTCTTCATTACTCTCTTGGCAAGATCTCTCGGTAACTAGAAACCATAGGCTGGAAAATATACCATTGACGATGCTGCTATCGTTCCTGGATACTGAATCCCCGTGCTTCTAGCCTTCTATCCGAAGTATGGACTATTCACAACCTTCTGCATTTGAGTATCTCGTACGTTGTTCACCTTACCTTACTTACCTTAAAATCTTGCATCACATCTTGTATCTCTTTCATAACCTCCCTTCCACATAGGTATGATTCACATCCACAACTTGGAGCTTTATTATAATACTACAATCCGGTGGGAGCTTCATACGGACTTCTTATGAGTCTGTTACTTTTCTAACTAGCCTTATCGTAGAGCTGTTATAGACTTTGGTTGTTGTATTATCTCTCTTGTACCTCTGATATTAAGGCTGGTCCTGCAATGTTCTCGATCACGATTTCTATAATTTTTTAGGTCCAATAATAAGACTCATGATTTACTTAGTTGATGTAACTCTTTAGTTTCTTCTTCCCTTTAATCAACCTTCGTGTAGGCTTAAGCTATCTTCTGATCTGCGGCTCATGGTATTAGCTATTACTTTTGTCCTTGTGACGACCAGGCCAGTCGTCTCATGAGTTACCGCTCCGTTTCCCCCATTTTTAGCTTCTTTATGCTTCAATATCCGTATCTGATGTGACCGAGTTGGTTTGGAGAGGTTTTGGTAGGAAATGAGACACTTAGTCTCTTTAAGGAAGGTTTGGTTTGGAAAAGTCAACCGGATGTTGACTTGTGTGTTAGAGGGCTCAGATGTGATTTCCGGTGATTCGGCTAGCTTCGGGCGATGATTTGTGACTTAGGTGTGTGATCGGAAGTGGTTTTAGAGGCCCGGTGTAGAATTAGGCTTGAATTGGCGAAGTTAGTATTTTGGCGAATTCCGGTTGATAGGTGAGATTTTGATTCGAGGGTCGGAATGGAATTCCGAGAGTTGCTGTAGCTTCGTTATGTGATTTGGGATGTGTGTGTAAAATTTCAGGTCATTCGGAGGTGATTTGGTTGGGTTTTTGATCAAACGCGTGTTTCGGAAGTTTTAGAAGAACTTAGGCTTGAATTCGATGAGAATTGATGGCTTTAGTGTTGTTTGAGGTGTTTTGATGATTGGAACAAGTTTGGATGATGTTTTAGGATGTGTTGGTGCTTTTGGTTGAGGTCCCGGGGGCCTCGGGGTGATTTCGGATGGCTAACGGGAGGTTCTGAACTTGGAAGAAATTGCAGATTTTCACCTCAGCTGTTGCAGGTTTTTTTAATGCTTCGCGATCGCGTGAGGTCCCACGCGATCGCATAGAAGGAATTTGAGAGGCAGCAGATTTGTTCATCGCGTTCGCAGTGGAGTGTTCGCGGAGGGTCCTTGAGGTTGTGCTTCGCGTTCGCGTGATGGATGTCGCGTTGGCATAGTGGAGATTGGCGCGTGAAGGTCCCAGAGCCATTGCTCTTCGCGTTCGCGTAGGTTCAGAGGCCCAAAGCATCGCGTTCGCGGGTGTGCGGCCGCGTTCGCGAAGGGTTATTTTTGTTCAAGGAAAGATTGTGCATCGCGAACGCGGGGGTTTGACCGCGTTCGCATAGAAGGGATTCCAGAAGCTGGGCAGAAGGTTTTTAAACATTTCATCTACGAGCTTAAGTCATTTTTCCACCATTGTTGAGTATTTGGAGAGCTCTTTGGGAGAAACTGAAGAGGGATTCAAGGAGGATTGATTGGAGGTAAGTTTTATGAACCAAAAACGTGATTATATTGTGAAATTAACCTAGAAATTCATGGAAATTTAGCTAAAAATGGAAGAACTAGGGCTTGGGATTTTGAGATTTTGAATTGGGATTTGAAGAGACATTTGAGGTTGGATTTGAGAGTTTTTGATATGTATGGACTCGTGGAAGGATAAGGAACCCGTTGATGTGAAAATTTCTGAGTTTCGAGAAGTGGGCCCGGGGCTCGGGTTTTGCCAATTTCGGGATTTTTGATATTTTTCGATTGTTTTCGCTTGGGCTTTGTTCCCTTAGCATATTGTGACGTATTCATTCTGATTTTGGTCAGATTCGACGCGCGAGGAGGCCGATTTGAGAGGCAAGGGCATAGCGAGCTAGAGTTTTGGCCGGCTTGAGGTGAGTAGTGATTGTAAATGATGTCCTGAGGGTTTGAAACCCCGAATTTGCAAAACGTAGTGCTATATTGAGGTGAAACACGCGCTTAAATGACGAGCGCGGGGTTGTTTACTATTGGGGATTGTGACTTGGTCCGTCCCGATCGATGTTTTTACCGCGTATTTGACTGAGACTTGTTTTGCTATCATCATGATTTTAGTTTATTGCCATATTTTGGGCTTCATGCCGACTACTTGAATCCTTCGTGGACTTTTGTCACTGTTTCCACACTATTTTGACATATTACTTGAACTCAGTCCTACTGATTAATACTGCTTTACAAACTCAGCCACTTTTACTGAATTTTTAGACTTAAATGATATTTCCAATATTGTTTGGGCTGAGCATTAATGTTTTACTGATGCCCGAGGGGCTTGTGATGATTTTTGGACTGAGTGAGGTCGAGGGCCATATGTGAGGATATGCTGAGTGATATGAGATACTTTATATGCCACGAGGTGGCTTGAGTGATGGGAGGCCGAGTGATGTGAGGCCGAGTGCCCAGTGATGATGCCACGAGGTGGCTTGATATAGCGCTTGGGCCGTAAGGGGCCCCTCCGGAGTCTACACACCCACAGTGAGCGCGGGTACCCATATGATCTGAGAGTGAGCCCGAGGGGCTGATACTATGCTGAGTGACTGAGAGTGAGCCCGAGGGGCTGATACTATGCTGAGTGATTGATACTGAGCCCGAGGGGCAGATTTCTACTTGTTATTTACCTGTTGTTTTACCTGATCTACCTGTTTTCTTAAAAGAGTTTTCATTTGATTCTTCACGGTTTTACTGCTTTAAGTGATTTACTGCCTGATATAGAATTGCTTTGTGCCTTTATGTGTTTTCATGCCTTTAGTCATTATTTATGATTATTACTCTCTGGGTCGGAGTAATCACATTACTCCCTGCACCGTGTGTGCAGATTCAGGCATAGCAGAGTCCGCTCCTGAGCGCTGATCCTTCCAGACCAGGCAGTGATTTGTAGATTACGAGGTAGCTGTTGACGTCCGCAGCCCCGTGTCTCCCTTATCTTCTATCATTTATGTTTTCTTCAAACTATTGTATCGGTCTTCATATGTTGTAGACTTATAGCAGATTCTGTAGTAGCTCATGACTTGTGACACCCCGGTTTGGGCTGTGTCGGGATGGTTTCCCTTTGTTATTATTGCTGTTTTCCGCAATTATGGCTATCTTAATCATCTTTAGATTTGCTTATGTTAAATAAATTGTTAAAAAAGGTGTTTTATTTTGTTTGGCTGGCCTTGTCTTCACGAGAGGCGCCATCACGACTGGGTTCGGGAATTGGGTCGTAATAGTCCTTCATGGACGCAATAGAATATCCAGGATATAATCTTCTAACAATTCAATTCTTTGTCTATAACTTGGACTCAATTCTTCCTTTTAACTTAAATTGGAGTATTCTACGGCTGTATGATTGTCAACATATATGTATACTCTGAAATTGCAAGTGCATTCGTAACATAACCAACTCTGGATCATTGATCGAATAGTTCCTTTCGTTCCTTCTCAACTTTCTTTAAACGTAAGCTATTACTTTTCCTGGTCTTCTGCCTCCTTGTTGTGTGCATACTTATATGGTCTCGAATATTACTTTTAGTTTTACTCCCCGCTCATCAGCCATGGTAGGTGCAACTTTCTTTTGGAGTGACATACAATTTGGTAGTTAGACTATTGTTACACAACCATTTCCTCTTTAGGTCACTGTACTTTGGTTGAAGCCTTCTTCCTTATTTCCTCAACTAGTCTTTCATTGTAGTACTTGGGGAGGGGGATCCTTTGACTCTTGATAGGCTGCGAGCTTATCACATCGTATGCCTGATGGAATTTTTGATGTTCTTCCTCGCCTATAATTACCCGTAGTTACTTATCTCTACGCCCTTCTGCTTGTAGGGTTGCCTCTGAACTAATATTTTGATTGTCTTCCTAGTGGAACTCTCTTTTATTCCCGTAACATTCATACGATACCTTTAACTACCCCGACTCCTATCTAATGACATTACTGTGAGGCTAAATTCACTATATTGGGTTTTACTATGCTTATCTTGCACGATCTGCTGATTAGTCTGTAACCTCTTGTCTAGCCATAACTAGGCTCTCCCTGAATCAACTGCTAACTAGTCGTTGGCCCATTCTCATATTAATATTCCGCGTAATCTTTCTTGGGTTATTTCTTTTGTCTTAACTTACCTCTCGCACTGGCTCCTTATCTATCAATAACATTTCAGGTAGGAACCCTTACTTCCTCTCCTTGACGTCATGTTTGCATAATGTTCTGGAATCGTAGCATATATGTTGGCTTTGGATAATTACAATCTCATCCCTTTTTCATTTTTCCGCATTCTTCCTTTACCATTCCATAATTACTAGAACCACTTAATTTCTGGCTTAATGCCACATCATTCCATATTCTCCCTTTTAGGGGAGTACAAATATTTAGCGCTACGACGATCTACCTATAGATGTTTTACCTCTTTATCTTTGGCGTCTTCTCACATCATTGATGACCCTTACTCGCCTTGCGGTGATCGCTTCTGTACCAAGGATAGCAACTTTCCTTACTCATGAGGGTGACACTTAGTATAACTGGCACATACAGTCCCTTAAGCTTAACTTTGCTCACATTGCTTGCTTTAGGGAAGCGTCTTCTTGAATGACCTTTCTCTGAATTTCTTATGAATCTTCTTCTGTTGTCCATTCTATTATTGGCGGTACGAAATCCAAAATTCTCATGATGTCGACCATTATCAAATCACTAAATCCCTAATTCATGTTTACTTTATCTTGTTCACCAGCCCATACCGATCTATTTTATTCTAGGGTCTAGCTTTTCCTATTGGTAATCACGTTAGAGTCACAAAGTTACTTCTCGAAATGAGGATATAACTTTATGGCCTATACTCTTTTGTTGTCTTAAGGCCTATCACCTCTCATATTTTCCTTCACCTGACTATGGACCCGGTAATACCGTCATCTTTTTGATCTACCATTGTCATCCATGTATCGCATCTTAGTCATAATTCTTCCTTATATCTCTTCTTATCATTTTGCTAATATTTCTGCCTATCCCTTTCTTGTGAAAAGTTCAACAAGACATTCTTTTGCTTTTTGCTCTAGTTGCTTCATCCATCGGCTCTTCGGGTTGCTCAATGTCCTCGCTCTACTAGGGACGAGAGTCACACTAAGGTAATATTTATCCCTTCCAGGCTTTCAGTGCCTATCTTCTGAATTCGATCATGCTAGTATTCACATCTAATTGTAATATTCTAGAGTGCACCATCTGGGTGTCTCACAAGAAGATTTATTAGCACATTTGTAATACCCTTCGGAAATGTCAACTAACACAACAATCCATTCACCATTTTGGGTTACTCTAACCCTAGCTGGATCCTAATGTTCCGTCCTTTTCTTAAACTACACCTGTTAGCCCCCATAGGGTATAACTGAGATGGGTACGACCAATTGTATATACCTCCATTACTGTTGAATATAACTCAAAAAGCTTATATTCATCTGCCTGAATTATAAACACTATTAACCTTCATTAACTGGGTGCCTCGTACCCTTCTTCATCTTGCTTCTTTTGCTTGTTGAAACTTGTATTTATCTTCTGAATCTCTCATTGTCTTTCACCATAAAGGTGGATAGGTATTCTTGCCTCAAGACTCCTTATCAAGAGGCTTACACCTTTCAGTACGCACATGATCTGCTGAAAACCTCACGTTTACTTATCATAAGCATGATGCAAAGTCGAGTTCCTCTGACTCAACTCTTCCATAGCCTTGTCTTTTACCAACCGTCTTTCTGGATGTAGGTATTGTCTTATTACAAATAAAATAGAAACTAGGAATTTGAATTCTTACAACTGAGCTCTACCACACGATCTAGAGTAAGAAGAAAGAGTGATAGTCCTAAATGCCCTGTAGCCTCCTGCTTATAAGTGTGGTGCACGACACACCCATAAATAAGACTTTACTAGACACGGCTTGTAGACTCCTTAGGACAGAACTGCTCTGATACCACTTTTGTCACGACCCAAACTGATGGGCCGCGACGAGCACCCGATACCTTACTCAACCGAGTACCAACATAATGTATCTTTTCATGTCATACTACTGAGCCGGAAGGCTGCCGTGAGATAAGTAGAATACAACATTTGATACCAACTTATACATAAGACCATACGGGCTTATAAGACCAAAATAACCACTCGTATACTGAACATAGCCCGACAAGGCCATACAATCGTTTATGTATATGACATCTATCTACAAGCCTCTAAGAATACATAATTTTCATAAAGGTCGGGACAGAGTCCCGCCATACCAAACAATACACGTCTAAATCATACTAACCAAACAAGCAACTCCGAAGCAAATGGAGCGCACCAACATCTTCCGCTGAGCTGATAGCCTACGTGGAGGACTCTTGACCTGTCTATCGGGACCTGCATGCATGAAATGAAGCGTCCCCAGGCAAAAGGGACGTCAGTACGAATAATGTATCGAGTATGTAAGGCACATAAATAAGTACATAATAGACATGGAATAAATATAGAATAAATGAGACAACCTGTAAGTCTGGATAACTCTGTAATATATGAAATAATTATAGTGTCAAGCATGTGCGTATGAATGTCATGTCGTGCGTCGGTACATGTTTCATAACATCATCAGGCCTCTGAGGGCATCCCATCATATCATCTCGGCCATTGTGGGCAAAATTATCAACGTATACCAGCTGATCAGGTGGTGGTGCGTATATAACGCCATAACCATTCCTATATCCCATATACATACATGCAATTATATATATATATATATATATATATATATATATTTATATTTATATATACATACATACATATATATATATATATATACACATGTATATAACGCCGTCTGGTCATGGGTCCATGTGCATGTATAAATACATGAAATGCATATGAAATACGTTAATTAAATCTCTCGGTACGTGATAAGGCCATTATGCCTCTGATTAACATCATGAAATAAACTTTACCAACTTACGTATTTTTGATACCCATGAATAGATGATAGAATAATATGACACATAGGAGAATAAGAATATACACATCTGTAACATTTCTACATATAGAGTAATTTAGGGAAGTTGTGCATTTGCTCGTTTCGCTTGTGTCGTATAGATCATCCCAAAAAGAAAGAAGGGATAGCCTTAACATACCCGACCCGATTCTCTTGACAATCCCCTTAACACACGTCAATTACGACAACACGGAACAAGTCGTATGAAAAGCTCGAAGCAATCACGTTTCTATGCAAAGAAAAGCTTGGATGCAACTTTTCCTTAAAGAGATGAACAGTAACGTTTCAATGCTTTTCTTTAAAAAGATGAACATGTTTATCCAAGGATGAAACTTTTCCTTAAAGAGATGAATAGTAACGTTGCTATGCTTTTCTTTAAAGAGATGAACATGTTTATCCAAGGATGAAACTTTTCCTTAAAGAGATGGATAGTAACGTTTCCTTAAAGGTTAAAGAGATTAGAGAATGAATTTTGGACTAGGAATGTTACATTTTAAATTGTTTTAGGTGGGCCCCACTTTTGGGGATTAGTCTTGCCCGGAGACCCATAAATGTGCTACCTATCCCAATGACAAATGAGTCATTAATTATAATGCGGGGGTCTGCCACCTCACCTATTAATCCTTATCCAACATAATTCCTTAATTAATTGAGTAATATCCCAATATCCACTACTGGAAAATAGGCCTATGGCAACAGCAGGTAAACCGTTGCAATTGATAGGCCAACCGTTGCCATAAATGTACTGGAACGGTTCAACGATCGTGACATCCGCTCGCGTGCCAATAGATCTACAGCAACGGTTTTGGCAACGGTTGACAACACCGTTGCTATAGATCTAGCTATCGCAACGGTTTTTCCTCTGTCTGAAGCAACGAGTATTCATTTCAACTGCAACGGTTAAAAACCGTTACCGTATAGTTTATGCAACGGTTGTATACTGTTACCATATTATTTACGACAATGGTTGGAAACTATTACAATATAGTTTATTGCAACGGTTATGTATGCTATTGCAACATTTATTTACAGCTATTGTAACGGTTTTATTGCGCTACCGTAACGGTTTTGTTTCTATTGCATCAGTTTGTCACACTTTATGGAACGGTTTGCGAGACCTATCGGAACGATTCAGAATGTCTATGGCAACGGGGTGCTTATTGCAACAGTTCTATTAGGCTATTTTAAACGTTTAATTGACATTACCACCTGGAAATATTTGTAATTATAACCTGGAAATTATATAAATAAAAAGATAAAACACTTCATAATCTTTCATATCCAATAAGCTAAGAATAACGATAATAGCAAAATGTTTTAACCCAATTACATAAGTTTTACAGTTCAACACTTCAAAAGTTAAAGTTTCAAATGCTATAACAAAAGACTCCAAGAATATTGACAACAACTCAAAGTTCTTCTTAAGTAAGGTCTAGATCTTCACTATCTCCATCTTCCCTTTCTTGAGTTGCTCCACCTTCTCCATCTTCCCTTTCTTCAGTTGCTCCACCTACAAAAGAGAATAAATAAAGTCATTAAATAAGAATGGGTATAATAGAATTTTCTCTAATTGTAACTTTGTAAGTAGAGAATAGTTGGTTGCATCTTCCCTTTCATTCTTCTAATTGTAACTTTTAACCATTCTTGTCTTGGCTTTTATAAGCCAATGCCAAATATAAGGGATATCCCAATAGCCATTCTTAGTTCATCAACTTGTCCCTTACCACTGCAAGGATTTTAGACAAAACTATCTAAGCTTCAAGTCTTTCATCATACATGAGAAAACTTCCTTAAAAACCTCACCTCAAATTGGCTAATCATTTTCCTATTGCATAATAATTTAGTTAAAGCCAGCTTCATTTGTCAATCCTGATCACCTAAAAGCCATGATGTCCAATATAGTTGATGATTGACTCGAATAAGATAGATTAGAACAAAGTAGAAGCTTCATTCAATGAGAACCACGTCGAGCAGCAGTTTGCATCAGGTTCTACTAGGGCAGGTACACACACAAAGGATACGTGCCAATATGCAAGTGTCCCTCGAACTTGGATTCAGAGAAATGCTCTCCTAGTCGGAGAACTAGCAAATCAAGTCAAATTCTTGTGAGGCCCCGTAAAATTTTTGACTCAAAACCTAGTATCTTGTGGTGTCCACTCCGAATATGTGTTAGGAATGCGTAGAAAGACCCATGGTATTGATCTAAGCTTGAAAAAAAAATCAAAAGAATCAATTTCCCAGAAAAATGCCATTTTGCGGTCAAGAATGCGGTCGCAGATCTAGTATGCAGACCGCATTCCTACCGCATAGTGAAGCTGTGGTTTGGTTAAACTTGAGGTCAAGATGCGGTCCAAAATGCGACCGCATAATTGATATGCAGACCGCATTTCTACCGCAGAGTGGAACCGAAGAGTTGTCTAGATTAATGTTGAAAATGCGGTCTATTATGGGATCGCATAACCAATATGCGGACCGCATAATCGTCGCATAAGTTCATCAAGGATTTGTGAAGGTCAGTTCTGCGGTGCATAATGCGACCGCATAACAGGAATGCGGACCGCATTCCTGTTGCAGACCCAAACAGAATCATCAGAGTTTTGGGAGCAATTCTGCGGTCCAATCTGCGGACCGCATTTCAGTTCTGCGATCGCAAAATGTGACCGCAGATCTTGCTCGGGCTTCTATTTTCAAAATTTTATACCCGACCCCCTTTTTAATAAAACACCCCCAGCCCCTCATTTTTAACGACCTTCTGCACAAAATAAGAGAGAGGAAGAGAGGGTCTTGAGAGAGAAAGTCATCTTCTCCAAAATTTGATTCTTCAAAACCATCCGGGCCGGGAAATTTCAAGCTTATCTTCATCCCCCTTTTCTTGCCAGTAACATCCTTAACCCTTTTCACTGAATTTCTGGTTTAAACTGGG
This sequence comes from Nicotiana attenuata, assembly GCF_001879085.1. Taxonomy (NCBI): domain Eukaryota; kingdom Viridiplantae; phylum Streptophyta; class Magnoliopsida; order Solanales; family Solanaceae; genus Nicotiana; species Nicotiana attenuata. Next base: position 9,786 of record NW_017670499.1, on the reverse strand, counting down.
GGGGGGGGAGTCTCATGCATTGATTTTGAAAATAGTGGTTTAACTCATACATGCATGTCATTCTATAACCTAAAACCTAGTGAGAGTAATTGGGTAGGAGTAAAAGATGGTGCAGAGATGGGTTGGTAACCTAAATAAATTTGAGTAGAAATTGTGAACTTCTTTTCTAAGCCATACGCGTTAACTTGTGCACTAGATTGACGTTGCTAGACCATTTGGTGAATTGGAAATAGAGGTTAAAAGGGAACTCGGCTCCAGGTATGTATGGCTAGCTTTGAACTTGTAAAATCGCCTTGTTTGGGTGTTTGAGTGCTTGGTATGTGATTTCTACGTGATTTGTTTGTGAAATTCCTGTGATTGGTATGGTTGAGTGATTGTGGTTGTGCCTTCGCCATATTGATGCAATTAATCAGAAATAAACCAAGTTTGCGATTGTGAATGTGCTATGTGGTAAGAACTGTGAAACAAGTAATGGAAGGAAATGGGAATTGATGTGCTCGGAATAACCATGGTATTAACATATGTGGTTTGTCGTGGGAAATTACCGTCGTGATCTATCAATGCATATGAGTAGTGGAATACATGGAAAAGGTATTGATGGCTATGGAAGTTCATGTAAATTGTTGTTGTTGTTTCTTGAGGATTGTTGTTGTTGTTCTTTGTAAATTGTTGTTGTTGTTTCTTGAGGATCGTTGTTGTTGTTCTTTGTGAATTGTTGTTGTTGTTGTGTTGTTTGTGAATTGTGATTGTTCGGTGGGATCGGGTTACGCGCCGCAACACGAAGAAACAAGGTGTGGGTTGTGGTGATAAGGGTGGCCGAGGTAATAAGGGTGGCCGAGGTAATAAGGTTGGAAAGCGATCGAAATCGCTATTGAAATGAACTATGAACAAATTGTGAAATTATTGATGTGGAAATGTGGAAGGGGAAACAGGAGAGATTGTAAACTTGTTGGTTTGATTGCTCTTTCTTTGTAGATTTGATTGTTATTTCCATTACAATTACATGCTTGTTTATGGAGGAGAGATTGTATACCTGTTGGCTTAATTGTTCCCTTCTTGTGGATTTGATTGTCGCTTTTATTACTGCTACTTACTTGCTTATGGTTCGAGTTTACTTGGAGCAAAGTTTGTTCATACATACCAGTACAATTCAAATGTACTGACGTCCCTTTTGCCGGGGGCGCTACATTCGTGTTATGATTGTAGGTGGATCCGTAGAAGGTACTCCAGTCCACCGATCGTAGCTCCCCTTCGTCCTCCATCAGCTTTTTGGTGAGCCCCTTTCCTCTCGGGGCCCTGCGTGGCTCAGGCCGCTTGTTTTCGGAGTCTTATTTTGATTTTGTGTAAGGTATAGCCGGAGCCTTGTTACCGGCAAATACTATATTATCCTGTTGTACTTTCAGAGGCTCCGTAGACAGTAGATGTGGGTTAGAAACTTGTGTAGATCCGTGTTTTCATACATTGGTAACGAGTTGGTGATTTCATTACTATTATGTAAGTATGTATGTGTTTTGTAAATTAAAAAGTGTTCTTAATTAACTATTTGGCAAATTCTTTGAACAATTGAGTAAGGAAAACGTGGAGTAACATGTGGGTTAGGAAAGGCATCCAGGTTCGCTTGGCTGGGGCTACCCGGTCGGGCGCCGGTCATGTCCCTCGAATTTGGGGCGTGACAAACTTGGTATCAGAGCCTAAGGTTATAAGGAGTCCTAGGATGTCTCGGAGCCGTGTCTAGTAGAGCCCTACTTATCGGTGTGAAGTCGACCACATCTATAAGTGGGGGGCTGCATGGACATTTAGGAAATTTCCCACTTCCTTGTTATTCAGTATCGTGCGGTGAAGTGAAATGTGAAAGTATCTATATCTAACTCGTGCGCTGTTCCGAACTTTTTCTGTAATGCACCTAAGAAGAGAGCTAGACTCGGCCTTGGGGCCAATGCCACCCCGAGAGAGGCTATGAATCATGTACCTGGTGCCGTGGGTGAGAGTGACTCCCCAGCCTTGAACCTACCTGGCCCGTCTGTCCCAGACCAGCATGTTCCTGATCCTGCAGCGGCAGAGGGTGCCACCATCCCTCCCACCGACATTCTTGATTCTGGCACCGTTCCAGCTACTGGTCCCGAGGTTTCTGATGCGGACCTTAGAGGAGCCATCCATATGTTGACCCAGTTAGTGGCCGCCCAGGCCCAGAGATCTCATGATGCCCCTGTGTCCTCCAGCGGACAAGGAGATTCTGCCAGCTCCAGAGTTAACCAGTTTTTGCGGTTTGCCCGTCCAGAGTTCCCAGGCACAGACCCAGAGGCCGATCCGCAGGAATTTCTTGATGAAATGTATAAGACCCTCCGAGTGATGAAAGCTTCAGAGACAGAGGGAGTTGAATTGGCATCATACAGGTTGAGGGGAGCAGCGTATTCATGGTTCGAGATGTGGGAGGACTCCCGTGGGGAGGGAGGACCTCCGGCCAGATGGGATGAGTTTGTAGATACGTTCATGGACCAGTTCTTGCCTGCTGAGACAATAGCAGCCCGTGCCACGGAGATTGAGACCCTCAAGCAGGGCAGTATGAGTGTGTGGGAGTACCACATGGAGTTCGTGAGATTGTCCAAGTATGCTCCTCAGTTAGTGTCGACCATGGAAGCTAGAGTTCGGCGATTTGTTCAGGGCCTTAGTCCCTTGGTAGTAAATGAGGCTGCTACAGCGGCCTTGCACTCGGATATGAACTATGGAAAGATTGTGGGATTCGCTCAGGCCACAGAGGCTAGGAAGTTGAAGATTCGGGCGGAAAGGGAGAGTAGCAGCAGGGCCCGATCAGCGGGTCACTCAGGGAGATCAGCTCAGGGAAGAGGGTTATCAGGGCCGTCCCAGTCATATGCTCAGTCCTCAGCGAGCGCATCCCCATCTCTGCACAGTTATCAGTAGAGCAACCGCTTGAGACCAGGTTCAGACGGTAGGAGACCCCATCAGTCCGGTCGTTCAGGAGGGAGATCACAGCAGCAGGGGAGGGCTCCATGCCCCAAGTGTGGGAGATTTCATACAGAGACTTGCTACTTGGATATCCCGGTGTGTTTCAGATGCGGGGTGAGAGGTCATATTCAGCAAGACTGTCGTGCCCCCAGTCAGGGCATGGGTAGGGGATCTGCTCAGCCGTCCGGTTCTTCAGTCGCCACATCATCTGGGCGTCCTCCAGCCCCAGCAGGACGTGGTACAGTTAGGGGTGGAGCTCGTGGTAGAGGTGGACCCAGCCGGTTCTATGCTTTGAGTGGTCGTCAGAATGCAGAGGCTTCTCCAGATGTGATTACAGGTATCTTGTCTGTTCAGGCCATTGATTGTTATGCTCTTATTGATCCGGGGTCCTCTTTGTCTTATGTCACCCCATTCATTGCTTCAAGCTTTGGGATAGAACCCGAACAGCTTCATGAGCCGTTCTCTGTATCGACTCCGGTTGGTGATTCTATTACAGCCGCGCGAGTTTATAGGAATTGTGTTGTCACGGTATGTGGTAGCGTTACCACGGCCAATCTTATCGAGCTTGGAATGGTGGATTTTGATGTGATTATGGGGATGGACTGGCTTTATTCGTGCTTTGCTAAACTTGACTGCCGAACGAGAGTCATGAGACTCGAGTTCCCTAATGAGCCGGTTATCGAGTGGAAGCCGAAGGGTAGGTTTATTTCCTACCTTAAGGCTTCAAAGATGATTAAGAAGGGATGTATCTATCATTTGGTCCGGGTGGCGGACACCACTTCAGAAGTGTCTACCCCCGAGTCCGTGCCAATCGTGAATGAGTTTCTCGAAGTGTTTCCGGACGAGCTTCCAGGGATTCCGCCAGATAGAGAGATTGATTTCGGGATTGATGTATTGCCAGATACGCAGCCAATATCTATTCCACCATACAGAATGGCTCCAGCGGGTTAAGGGAGTTAAAGGAGCAGCTGAAGGATTTATTAGAAAAGGGGTTCATATGGCCGAGTGTGTCGCCGTGGGGTGCTCCGGTTCTCTTTATTAGGAAGAAGGATGGGTCGCTCCGGATGTGTATTGATTATCGGCATCTCAACAAAGTCACCATCAAGAATAAGTATCCTCTGCCTCGAATAGATGATTTGTTCAACCAATTGCAAGGTGCAAGGTTCTTCTCCAAAATTGATCTACGGTCTGGTATCACCACTTGATGATTAGGGAGCAGGATATTCCCAAGACCGCTTTCAGAACTCGCTATGGTCACTTTGAATTCTTGGTCATGTCTTTTGGGCTAACCAACGCCCCGGCAGCCTTTATGGATCTTATGAATCGTGTCTTCAAGCCATTTCTAGACTCCTTCGTGATTGTTGACGACATCCTTGTTTATTCGCGGAGCCGGGAGGATCATGCCGGTCACCTCAGGGCAGTTCTGCAGACTCTTCATCAGCACCAGTTGTATGCTAAATTTTCAAAATGTGAGTTTTGGTTGGAGTCCGTTGCCTTTTTGGGTCATGTTGTTTCTAGTGAAGGGATTCGGGTAGACCCCCAGAAGATTGCAGCAGTAAAAGATTGGCCTAGACCCACGACCCCGATGGAGATTCGTAGCTTCTTGGGTTTGGCAGGGTATTATCGAAGGTTTGTGGAGGTATTCTCTGCCCTCGCCTCCCCATTGACTAAGTTGACGCAGAAAGCAGTTAAGTTCCAATGGTCCGACGCTTGTGAGAAAAGTTTTCAGGAACTGAAGTCAAGGTTGACCTCGGCGCCAATATTGACCTTGCCGGAAGGCATGGAAGGATTTGTGGTTGATTGCGATGCCTCCAGGGTTGGTTTGGGGTGTGTGTTGATGCAACAGGGGAAAGTTATAGCGTATGCTTCGAGGCAGCTCAAGAATCACGAGAAGAATTATCCGACACATGATTTGGAGCTTGCGGCAGTTGTGTTTGCTTTGAAAATATGGCAGCATTACCTTTATGGGGTCCATATGGATGTGTTCTCAGACACAAGAGTCTCCAGTATTTGTTCAAGCAGAAGGAATTGAATTTAAGGCAGCGACGGTGGTTAGAATTACTCAAGGATTATGATATGAACATTTTTGTACCATCCAGGGAAGGCGAACGTGGTGGCCGACGCTCGTCAGTCGAAATCTATGGGTAGTTGTTGGTCATTTGGGAGTGTGATCAAAGGTCCCTATGCGCCTCGGAGGGTTTTAACAATTGGCCAGTCTAGGGGTTTTGGTATTTCGACCATCAGCACAGGGGAAATGGTTATGGTACACATGGAGCAGAATCGTCACTCGTAGCGAAGTCAAAGGAAAAGCAGTTATTTATCGATCCAGCATTGGCTCAAAATGAGGAAGCAGTTTTTGATAACAAGACTCGGCATTTTCACTCGGGCGACGAGATGGTGTAGTTGCGGGGTCAAAGGTAGGCTGTGGTGTTCCGGATGTGGATAAGCTTCGGGAGAGGGTAATGGTGGAGGCTCATAATTCCAGATAATTTCGTGCTCCAGTTCTATCGAAAATGTATCATGACCCCTCAAGGAGATTTATTGGTGGAAACGGTAATGGAAGAGGGTGTGTGGCGACTTTGTATCTAAATGTCCGAATTGATCAACAAAGGTGAAGGCTGAGCACAGCGCCCGGTGGGTTAACTCAGCTTATGGAAATTCCAATGTGGAAATGGAGATGATGCAACATGGATTTCGTGGTAGGAATTACCTCGCACTCAGCGCAAGTTCGACTCAATTTGGTAATAGTGATCGACTCACCAAATCAGCTCCAACTTCCCTTGCCAGTCCAAGTCACGATAGGCAGACAATACGCTAATTGTAATCAAGGAGATAGTAAGTGGCTTCATGGCACTTCCAACTTCATTATCTCGGATCGAGGGGCCCAGTTCAATAGCTAATTTTTTGGAAGAAATTTCAGGCAAGGTTTTGGTACTCAGGTGAATCTAGCAACAGACTTTCATCCACGACTGATGGTCAAGCGGAGCGGACTATTCAGACGCTTGAAGATATATTGCGGGCTATGTCTGGATTTCAAAGGTAATTGGGATGATCACTTGCCACTTGTAGAATTTGCTTACAATAAACAGCTTTCATGCTTTAGCATTCAAATGGCCCCATTTGAGGCAATTATACGGAAGAAGGTGCAGGTCCTCCCGATCGGATAGTTTGAAGTGGGTGAAGCGAATTACATGAGGAACGTGATCTTGTGCACCAGGCTGTGAGAAAGTTAAAATCATTCAGGACAAGGATGAAGACATGGCATCAGAGTCGCCAAAAGTTTATCGGACGTTCGTCGAGGAATTGGAATTTCAAATTGATGATGGGTGTTCTTGAGGGTATCTTCCTATGAAGGGAGCATGCGATTCGGGAAAGAAGGTAAGTTGAATCTAGGTACGTCGGGCGTACCGGATCGTTCAGGGTAAGGGCAAGTGGCCTATAGGTTGGAATTGCCTCCCGAAATGTCATGTGCAATCCGGTGTTCATGTGTCCATGTTGAAGAAAAGTGGTTGGAGAGATCCATCCACCATCGTGCACTCGAGACTATCGAGGTTAATGAAAGAGCTGTCGTATGAGAAGTTCGGTCGCCATTCTTGATAGACAAGTCCGTAAGTATGGAGAAGTAAGGAAGTTGCCTCGGTGTAAGGTATTGAGTGGTCGAAAGTCCAACACAGTATGTACGGAACTAGCGAATGGGGAAAGCGGAGAAGAAACTGAAAGAGAAATATCCTATCTATTTGATCGAGTCTAGAAGAATTAATGTGAAGCCTTTCTATTTCTAAAACAACTACCATAATTGTGTCCAAGATTTGAATATCCTTCCTAAATGTAGTGAAGTCCCCTCCTAGTTGTGCAAGACTTATAGGTGTAGGGATTGTTTTCAAGTCATGGTGAACATTTCTTTGGTAAATGAAAGCCTTATAAAAGACTCTTGGTTGTTAAGTAATCAAGTAAATGGTTGTAATAAGTTGAAATGAATTCTTGTTATGCTTGTAATGTGTTGAAATGGTTAAATTATATGTGCAACTCATTAAAATAACTGATTCATAAGCAAAAACGTATCAAGTGATCAAATGTGTGCAATTGTTAAGGTAGGAAATTATATGAAGTTGTAGGAATGGTGTAATTCTGTTTTTATGGTGTTTTGGAATTGTGGTTTCGGGGGCCCTCTTGTCAAGTGGAAGATGTCCAAAATTACAAAGGAAACTCTGGCAAAATTATTTCTAAATTTTTGGAAAATAGTGAAGGTGTAGGAATCTGATAACATGGTTTTCAAAAACCAACTGGCCTTTGAAATACCTGAAAAGTTTGAAATAAGGTCCTCATTCGGGGACGAATGATTTTTAAGTGGGGTAGGATGTGAGGCCCGTAAATTTGACTCAAACCTAGTATCTTGTGGTGTCACTCCGAATATGTGTAGGAATGCGTAGAACCCAGCTGCGCTGGATTTGATTCTAAGCTTTGAAAAAAAAAATAAAAAAAGAATCAATTTCCCAGAAAAATGCCATTTTGCGGTCAAGAATGCGGTCGCAGATCTAGTATGCAGACCGCATTCCACCGCATAGTGGAAGCTGTGGTTTGGTTAAACTTGAGGTCAAGATGGGTCCAAATGCGACGCATAATTGATATGCGGACCGCATTTCTACCGCAGAGTGGAACAGAAGAGTTGTCTAGATTAATGTTGAAAATGCGGTCTATTATGGATCGCATAACCAATATGCGGACCGCATAATCGTCGCTAAGTTCTCAAGGATTTGTGAAGGTCATTTTTGGGTGCAATGCGACCGCTAATACAGGAATGCGGACCGCATTCCTGTGGCAGACCCAAACAGAATCATCAGAGTTTTGGAGCAATTCTGCGGTCCAATCTGCGGACCGCATTTCAGTTCTGCGATCGCAAAATGGACCGCAGATCTTGCTCGGGCTTTCTATTTTCAAAATTTATACCCGACCCCTTTTTAATAAAACACCCCCAGCCCTCATTTTTAAACGACCTTCTGCACAAAATAAGAGAGGGAAGAGAGGGTCTTGAGAGAGAAAGTCATCTTCTCCAAAATTTGATTTTTTCAAAACCATCCGGGCGGGAAATTTCAAGCTTATCTTCATCCCCCTTTTCTTCCAGTAACATCCTTAACCCTTTTCACTGAATTTCTGGTTTAAACTGGGGGGGGGGGAGTCTCATGCATGATTTTGAAAATAGTGGTTAACTCATACATGCATGTCATTCTATAACCTAAAACCTAGTGAGAGTAATTGGGTAGGAGTAAAAGATGGTGCAAAGATGGGTTTGGTAACCTAAATAAATTTGGTAGAAATTGGAACTTCTTTTCAAGCCATACGCGTTAACTTTGTGCAACTAGATTGACGTTGCTAAGACCATTTGGTGAATTGGAAATAGAGGTTAAAAAGGGAACTCGGTCTCCAGGTATGTATGGCTACTTTGAACTTGTTAAAATCGCCTTGTTTGGGTGTTTGAGTGCTTGGTATGTGATTTTCTACGTGTTTGTTTGTGAAATTCCTGTGATTGGTATGGTTGAGTGATTTGGTTTGCCTTCGCCATATTGATGCAATTAAATCAGAAATAAACCAAGTTTGCGATTGTGAATGCTGCTATGTGGTAAGAACTGTGAAACAAGTAAATGGAAGGAAATGGGAATTGATGTGCTCGAATAACCATGGTATTAACATATGTGGTTTGTCGTGGGAAATTACCGTCGTGATCTATCAATGCATATGAGTTAGTGGAATACATGGAAAAGGTATTGATGGCTATGGAAGTTCATGTAAATTGTTGTTGTTGTTTCTTGAGGATTGTTGTTGTTGTTCTTTTGTAAATTGTTGTTTGTTGTTTTGAGGATCGTTGTTGTTGTTCTTTGTGAATTGTTGTTGTTGTTGTGTTGTTTGTGAATTGTGATTGTTCGTGGGATCGGGTTCGCGCCCAACACGAAAGAAAAAGGTGTGGGTTGTGGTGATAAGGGTGGCCGAGGTAATAAGGGTGGCCGAGGTAATAAGGTTGGAAAGCGATCAAATCGCTAATTGAAATGAAACTATGAACAAATTGTGAAATTATTGATGTGGAAATGTGGAAGGGGAAACAGGAGAGATTGTAAACTTTTGGTTTGATTGCTCTTTCTTTGTGGATTTGATTGTTATTTCCATTACAATTAGATGCTTGTTTATGGAGGAGAGATTGTATACCTGTTGGCTTAATTGTTCCTTCTTGTGGATTTGATTGTCCTTTTATTACTGCTACTTACTTGCTTATGGTTCGAGTTTACTTGGAGCAAAGTTTGTTCATACATACCAGTACAATTCAAATTGTACTGAACGTCCCTTTTGCCGGGGGCCCTACATTCGTGTTATGATTGTAGGTGGATCCGTAGAGGTACCCAGTCACCGATCGTAGCTCCCCTTCGTCCTCCATCAGCTTTTTTGGTGAGCCCCTTTCCTCTCGGGCCCTGCGTGGCTCAGGCCGCTTGTTTTCGGAGTCTTATTTTTGATTGTGTAAGGTATAGCCGGAGCCTTGTTACCGGCAAATACTATATTAATCCTGTTGTCTTTGAAGGCTCCGTAGACAGTAGATGTGGGTTAGAAAACTTGTGTAGATCCGTGTTTCATACATTGGAAACGAGTTGGTGATTTCATTACTATTATGTAAGTATGTATGTGTTTTGTAAATTAAAAAGTGTTCTTAATTAAATATTGGGCAAATTCTTTGAACAATTGAGTAAGGAAAAACGTGGGGTAACATGTGGTCAATCTAATGTTATACATAATCAGATTGCAATATTATAGAAGCATTACCTGAAATCTATCTGTCCA
>NW_017670498.1:632764-633704 GCF_001879085.1 Nicotiana attenuata | reverse complement strand
ATATTCTGAAAGACCCAGACTAAGAAGTGCGTCTCCTAGGGGTGATATCTCAATTTAGGAAGTGCGTCTCCTACAGGTATATTCTGAAAGACCCAGACTAAGAAGTGCGTCTCCTAGGGGTGATATCTCAATTTAGGAGGTGCGTCTCCTACAGGTATATTCTGAAAGACCCAGACTAAGAAGTGCGTCTCCTAGGGGTGATATCTCAATTTAGGAAGTGCGTCTCTTACAACTTGAAAAACTTAGATTAGGAAGTGCGTCTCCTAGGGGTGATATCTCAATTTAGGAAGTGCGTCTCCTACAACTTGGAAAACTTAGACTAGGAAGTGCGTCTCCTAGGGGTAATGTGTGATCTTCTCAATAGCTTTTGCGTAAGCAGAATTTGGGCATTACACTTGGAAATTTCAAGCTTCCAAGCATAGCTTCCGTTCCTGTTTCAGACAAAGAAAACTTGTGAGTGTAAAAATGGTGGTTGGTTTGTGGCCTTGACTTTGCGGCGATTGCTCCTTCACTTGCCATGATAACTTTGATTTCACTTTGAAAGACGTTGCTTGCTTATTGACTAACCAATTTCTCTGTTACCCTTATCGCAGAAAATACCTCTTTTCTGTTCAGACCCTCTATCTGTTGCATTGCTCATGAACTGACATGTACCAAACCTTTGCATTTCACATGAATTCCAAAGCACGTCAATTGCCACCCACTCAGTGCATATGTTTTTCCTTCTTGACTTAAACCACTGGCCTTGGCCTTGAGGTCTAATGCTCCTTCAGTTGCCATGATAACTTTGCTTTCCGCTTGGAAGACCTTGCTTGTCACTGGTTAACCAACTTTTGTCAATCTTGCCACAGAAAATGCCTTTGATCCATTCACCTAACACCCTACATCTGTTATGTACCAAACCTTTCATGTTTCAATGAAAACTACCTTTGATCCATTC
>NW_017670498.1:605121-631568 GCF_001879085.1 Nicotiana attenuata | reverse complement strand
CTAACCATATCCACACATTGGGCCTTCTGCATTGTCAATTACCCAGCACCATTTGGACAACAATCTCGGCACCACGAGCGGCCCCTGTAGACTTGGGGCAAACGTTTCCTTTGGGTTTCAAGCCGATGTGGCATGATGCATTTCCCCAGTATTTCTTTATGTTCCGTCTGAACCAGTTTCACACAATTTAGGCTCGAAGAGATTTCAAAATCCCTTGACTGTCCTTACATCTTCAACTTTGTTTTATTGCTTCATTACTAAACTAACTTTTAAAACCAGGCTGAGAATTATGCGTGCATGTCATGTCACCAGAGCCAGCATGAAAAGAATTGCAAAAGGAGAAAGGAACCAGATAAAATGACTAGAAATGGCGGGAAACAGAGAATTGCATTAGACTGACGGTGAAAGGGTTTAAACAACGAAACAAGCAAACTAGACAAGAGTTACAACCCTTGAACAAACCAAACAGCACTAACAAGCTACTACAACGAGACAAACAAGACAAAGTGAAAGGATAGAAGGGTTTGAGTCACAAGACAATATCCGGATTACAACCCTGAAATAACCCGGACAACAGAAATGACAACAAAATAAACCACCAAAACTCCAAGAGATGGAGCGTCTTCCCAATTACCAAGCACGGCGTCTTAGCCACTGAATTTCACACCAAGATTGCTGGAATTTTCACAAGTCTTCATCACGTTGTTCTGAGCAAACTGCTTCTGGGTTTCTTCTGCCGGCTCATTCTCACGATCAATCATACCCACCATATGCGTCTCATTGTGCACAGGAGATGGATCTTGGCCAGTGTTTGTTGCATCTGGATTTTGCACGACGATGTCGCCTGCATCAATAAGCTTTTGAATTGCATTCTTCAGATTCCAACATTTCTCTATGTCGTGCCCCAGGGCACCTGAGCAATATGCGCACTTTTGAGAAGGATCAAACTTCTTTGGGAGAGGGTTCGGCATTTTTATCTGAATCGGCTTCAACATGTCCAATGTTCTTAGCCTCTGGAACAGACTAGCATATGATTCTCCCAATGGAGTGAAGGTTTTCTTCTTCCGTAACCTCTCATTCTTAAACGCTGGATTGGGCCGAAAACCTGATTCGGGGTGTTTTTAGTAAGCTCGCGGGGGTAGATGGGCATTTTGAGGAGCTGGGTACTGCGATGTGTGACTTTGGGATTTCTGTGGAGAGAAGTAGCAACGGGGTGGGTCCTCTAGTGCACGAGGACGATGTCGAGGCTGGAAGTGTCGATCAGGAAAACCTGTCGGATCGTCTTTTCTGTTCCTTTTTCTTCCAACCAAGCTGAATGGAATGTTTTGAATGGCTTCCGAACAACTCACGATTTTGCCTGACTTGATCCCTTCTTCTACTAGTTCCCCCATTTTTAACACATCATTGAAAGGTTTTCCCAAGGCCGGGATCAAATGACTGTAGTAGGTGGGTCCCTGGGCCTGTAGAAAAAGCTTAACCATTTCTTCCTCGCTAATTGGGGGACTGACTCGAGCAGCTTGCTCCTTCCATCTGAGCCCAAACTCATTAAAGTTTTCCTCCAGCCTCTTTTCCATCTTAGATAGCGAGGAACGGTCTGAGGTAACCCTCGATTTGCATTGAAAGTATCGGACAAAATCTTGAGCCATGTCACCCAATGTAAACCACTTATCAACATCTTGACGGGTATGCCAGTCCAAAGCTGCCCCAGTTAGGCTTTTACTGAAATATGCCATCATCACGTCATCTTTCTCTCCAACAATCCTCATTTCATTGCAATAGACCCTCAGGTGGGCTACCGGGTCTCCACGCCCCTCATACAAGTTAAAGTTTGGTACTTTGAATCCTGCGGGCAGGCGGGCGTCATGTGGCACAATCAGTTCTTTGCAAGTCATGCTACCCTGGCCTACCACTTTTCGCTTGTCCCTTAAGGACTGTTCTGTGCTTTTCAACTTCCTGGGTACCTCATCTCGTCCTTCTCTTTCCGTAACCCTTGCATTTCTAGCATGAAACTGCTCATCCCGGGAGCTCTTCTTGTATGAATCGAGGACCTTGCAGACAACCTCTGGGGGGTGATATTGGGCATTACGAGCTTTGAATGGGTGTTCATTATTTGGGGTAATGGATATGACAGGAGGGCAATTTTGGGGAGAAGTAACTGAAGGATGAGCAATAGAGCTACTAGGGTAGTTGGGACGAGTGTGATAAGCGGGTGTATCTGGAGAATATGGAGGATCATCTGGTATTGTGTTGGGAGTTTGGGTAAGGGTAGCGTCCGGGAAAATTGGTGGTGGCGGGGGTGGCTCCTTTCCAGTCATCCAGGCTTGATACATGTTTGTCATGTGTTGTCTCAGCATCCGCACATCTTCAACCAACCCATTATCCCGTTCAACCAACTGTTGTCGAGCACCAGTATCAACCAACTCAGTTCTCTTGTTGTTTGCCATTGCCTTTTGTCCTTGTGTTGTAAAGAAGAGTTACCACTTTCAAACCACAAACCAACCACCTTTCTGGAATGACATGACAAAATGAAACCATCACGTTAGCGTTAGGGCATTTAACATATTGGTACCCGCACATTTGGGGAGTGAATGCACCTAGGCAGCTAACAGTTCCTATTATGCTTTTGATCGGTCGCATGCGTCATCCCGGCCTTTTCATTTTTCTTTATTTGCCATACCTTTCCTCTCATTCTTCCCTCGTGTTTTCCATTGTTTGTTTCTTGCCTTTCCCTCTTTTCTTTTGCTTTTCTCTCTTATTTTTCCCTCTTTTTTTTCTTTTGCCTTGGTTTTTCCTTGTTCCTATTCGCTCCTTTCCTCAAAATTATTTTTTCGCTCTTTTCTTTCCTTTGCTCCCTGTTTATTTTCTCTTGTTTGCTTTTGTTTGGTTTCTTATTTTCTTTTTGTTTTTCTTTTTCCCTCTTTTGTTTTCCTTTCCTTTCTTGTTTTTCACCTCTTTCCTTTCATTCTTTTCTTGTTTTTCCTTTTTTTTTATTTAGTCACAGTCGAATCCTATGGAGATTGCCTACGTATCACGACCCCGCGTGAATCAGACCGAGCGTAGTTCTTGAAGAATAAATGTAAAGTAGAAGCAAAATATTTTTTGGGGAATTTCAATTTTATTGATAGCAAATACGTCTATTACAAATACTCAAAACTGACAGATCAAACAACTAACAGACTCTAATGCAGAAAAGAACTACAGACTCCACTATCCCTATTCTACTTTAAACGAAAATACAGACTTAATCAACTGACTGACTTTTAACGAAAAGGAAATACAGACTCTAGTAGAAAAGGAAATACAGACTCAAATGACAAACTCTAGTAGAAAAGGAAATACAAACTCAAAGGACAATCATGAATACATTAAAGCTCCTGGTGCCCGCGGGACATCATTCGGTCTCGCCGCGGGCCTATATGCAAGTTCCCCTTGAAGTCTGTCCAGGTCACTCATTATCTGCTTCACAAATATCATCACTGATGCAAAGAAGGTGGTACGAGTCATGTTCTCGCACAATTGGCATTAACTAGTAATGGAGTGAGCAACGGTTAAGATTCTCTCTCTGATTCTGCCTTTTTCTTGAAGCAACCGCCCTATCTGTTGGGCCCTAGCCTCCAAAGTTTGCTCGGCTACCTGGTTTTGTCCCTGGAGTTGTTGCAAGTCCCTTTCTAATTGTGCTATTTCAACTTTGAATTCTTTTGCCTGTTTGATCATTCTGTTCTCCGTGGCAATGACCTTTTTCTTTAATCCCGTGACCTCATCATCGTATTCTTCTTTCAACTGCTTAACCATGCGGGCCCGTTCTTCCGCGTTTTTAGCCAATTGTTTTCGAACCCCAGCTAATTCCCTTTCTGCTTTGTTGAGATCAAAGCTGTAGTCATTCACTTTTTGCCTTAGATTTTCTATAAGCTTTGCATCTTTGGCACTCCTAACGGGATTTTTGGCCGCTATTTTCATCTTTTGGATCTGGGCCCGTAAGGCTTCATTCTCTTTGGCCAATTTCTTTCTCTCACCCTCATCACCTGCGGTTTGCACGCTGTTTTCAAACTGGAGGTCTTGGACCTATTTTTCCAATGCTCCTATGTGGGCCCTGTATTCATTTTCTTTAGTTAACCAAGCCCACTGTTCTTGTAATGATTCAGCAAAATCCTGGAGGTGAGGTCTTTTAGCCGGCCTCCCAAATGCAACTTCCCTTCTATACCAAGCATGGTACTCAAGTGACACTTCTCCTTTAGATCGATCCCGCACACAAGTATTCGCCGCCAAGTATTGACATTCGCTCCAAACCTGGCGAACCTTTGCTTCAGGAAACTGTCCATCAGGACCAATCTCAATCACTCGGATGCTAAGATCGTCGTCTTTCGGCACTATCTGGCATCTCCCGAGTTGCCTTAAAACCCGATACGGAGCATAAGGCTGAATGCTCTTAAGACCCATCAAAAGGAAGTGCGGCCCCGTTGCTGGAATATATATGATTTCAGCAACAGGCAACCATCCAAATGTCCACTCTATTTGACTAGCAGTGAGGGACCGAAAGTATGATGTCCAGCCCATGAATCCCTCGGGCAAGCTGACCCCCTTAATCCTTGTGTAAAACTCCTCTATACATGTTTTCTTGGTGGACCCATAACTCAGGAACTGAGGACGATGGCACAGGTGTTCGGTCATCCACATTTGCAACAATAGATTGCACCCCTCGAAGAATTCTCCCCTGGCTTTGCAAGCTGTAAGACCGCGGAAGATTTCGGCTAATATCATGGGCGCAAGAGTGCTTTTGGCTTGAGCGAGTAGAGTGCTGACGACACCGGCTATTTTTATGTCAATGTTTCCGTCTTTCCTTGGAAATACCACAAGCCCCAGAAAAACTACCATAAAAGCGAAACGTCTATGCTCCTCCCATTTTTGGCGGTTTCCTTTGCTACATATCTTGCTTTCCGGTTTGTTGAATCCCCCGATGTGGCCATATCTGTGATATATGAAGTGTGGAGCACAAAAGCCATTTGCCAGATCAGTGTTGTGAACCGTCCTGCTTATCTTCAGGGAGTCTAAAAATCTGTGCACAGCTACAGTTCTTGGGGCAACTAGGTACTTGTGCCTTAAAGGAACCTCATCTTTTCCGATGTAGCCGGCTATTTCCTCTAAGGTCGGGGTAAGTTCAAAGTCCGAAAAATGGAACACGTTGTGTGCCGGGTCCCAGCATATGACCAATGCTCTGATAATGTCTCCCCGAGGCACAATCTCCAACAAACCGGTAAGCCCTTTCAAATATTTTTTGACTTCATCTTGCCCTTCTCCTCCTAGGTCGTTCCACCACAGACGCAACTCCAAAGGGATTTTATGCATGATTGAAAAAGATTCATTTTGAGTCGTGCTCATCCTGCACATTTATTAAGGTGATTTAATACTTATTTTGACCTAAAAGGGAAAAATGACACTATTTTTGTTCAAATTTCCAATTTTAAAACAAACGGCCGGTTTTGCAATTACGGCCTTTCAGCACTTCGGGGAGAAGATTTTAAGGCTATGCCTGCTAACCGTTGAAACTGACTTAGGGTGGCTGTTCTTGCAAAAACAGCCTTCCGGCGCCCTTTTTGGGGACATTCGGCTTATTTTAAACAAAAATGGCGGCACCCGACTTATTCATGACGAAATTAAAAATTTTGGCATTTTTGGCTATTTTTGAAAAGGGGAGGTTGGACCCGATGAGGGTTGCCTACGTATCTCACATATGGTGAGAATCAAACCTGCGTAGTTCGGGCAGATAAACCTAACTATTTTTTAAAACAAGACTCTTTTTCATTGGCAGATACACTCTTTTTATATTTTCTTCTTCAACAAACCATTTGAAAATAAGACTCTTGGTTTTTCTTTTTACTGACAACTAAAACAAACCATTTTGTGAAAATAATTTTTTCAAAAATTCGGCAGAGTTCTAACACTATTTTGACAAATAATTGACTTTCTACACTGCTATTTCTCTCCCTTTTTTTTCAATTTTTCCCAAATACTCCAAAGCCGGTCAGCATGCAAGTCCGAGACAAATAAATGCATATGCAACACGTAAGATGCATCAGGATGGTCTTTTTCATTTCAGGTTACCTGTCCTAGACGGACCCAACCCCTGTGTTGAGTCCCCTACGGCAAATGCACGTGATGCAAATAAGCGTTCCTACTAGGGATCCGGCATGAAGTCAAGTTATTCTAGGTTCAAAACCTGGGTATGTGTTCTAGACTGTGTACCCGAGCGGACAACTCGAGTCGAGGAGGGGGCTACGTACCGGGGACCCGCGGGATCGTCCGGCTTAGTAACTTGTCCGGCCTCTTTCTTATTTCAAGGTATGATACTAACAGAATAGGGAGTCTTAACCAGTAAGCACATCCCCGGAGGTGAGAAGAGAAGGCTTTCGCCACAGTTTATATATACAGTTCAAATAATATCAAAGCGGTAAAGCATTTAGCACATTAAGCATGAAACATGTAGGAAAATCAGATAAAGCCAAACATAACAATTATTCTAAGCTCGAATTCTTAAACCCCGAACCGACGTTTTGAGTTTGTGTCCCCAGCAGAGTCGCCAGAGCTGTCACACCTCCATTTTACCTACACCCGCAAGGGTATAAAGGAGTTTTTCCACTTAAAGGACAATCGGAACGGGATTTATTATTAAGATTTCAGAGTCGCCACTTGGGAGATTAATGGTGTCCAAAGTCACCGGTTGAATCCCGAACCGAGGAAATTATGACTCTGTTTAACAGTCCGCGATCCAGAAATCCGAGTAAGGAATTCTGTTAACCCGGGAGAAGGTGTTAGGCATTTCCGGGTTCCGTGGTTCTAGCACGGTCGCTCAAACTGTCACATTTGGCTTATTTGTTTGATTTTAGTACATGTTTTAATCTATGTGCCTTTAACTTTGAACCGCTTTTATCATTATTATTTTAAGAAAATTGCAACGTCGTGAAAACACGTCCTGAACCGCGTCACATAAATGCACTCACGATTTTTGACACATTTCGACTTCGTTGGGATTTGGATTTGGGTCACATAAATGTGCACCCGTATTTAGGAAGGTAAAATTATTTAAATTGCGTGCCTAAAGAGACTAACGCGTTATTATTTTTGGGGAAGGCCGTGAAATTCGCTAAACGGCCCATTCCGAAATCTAAGCACTTTAATATAAACATTTAAGAGGGCCCCGCAATTTATGCATTTGTATTTGGCGTGGCGCACCTCGTTTTTATTTTAAGGTCAACCTAAAAGAACTATGATCTGTCTATTAAGAATTGTCTCTAAAATAAAAGAAAAGGCCCTAAGTAATTAGCATTGTCAATTATTATCCTTAGAAAGTATTCAAGAAAGATCGGGCCTTGGGTTCCAATCCACACTTCAACAAAAGGGGCCCTTTAGTTCAATTGCTCTACTTAGTTTGGGAAGCCCACTATTGTATTTCAGGTTTCTACAACGTCAGATGCTGCAAAATGACTTGAAAGTCTTAGCTACAAACAAATATAGTCAGACTTGGGGGCCACACGTTTGGGCCCAAATCAGTATCTAACGTCCAGCTATGAACTGAGTGCAATCCAGCCTTGGACGTAACTGGGCAATGTAAATGGGCTTCTATTAGAGCCAAGCCCAATGATGTATTCACAGGCAAACACGCAGTCTATATTAAGCGGAAGACTGATTAGCAATTTCCAGCTACGATCTATGTTTTATACCAACTAACTGAGTCAATTTATTATGTACAGCATATCTCTTTGATCAAAATTGTTATGCACTAATTGTCTAAATACAAGTTGTTGAACATATATTCGAAATTCACATTGGAATCCATGAATAACAGATAAAACACGAGACTCTCCCTTGGAGTTTTGACGAACTATGAATTCATCAGTTGAATCCAAGCTCTTCAGTTTTGAGTTTTGATGGACTATGAATTCATCAATTGAGTTCAAGTTTCCAACAGTACTCAAGCTTATGGTTATCCTGATGCGGAATGTAAACGCTAGCAAGGTGATCTATTAATTGCAAGGAATCAATCTAGACGAGAATTGATCTGACGAAATAAAATGAACAGCTAATGCAAATACCAGTCCAATGTCCGGTTACTACAATAAACTACAATAAGAGCGTTGAAACAAATGAACACTTCAACAGAATTATGCTTCATTTCATTTTCAGCTGGAGATATACATGGTAATGAATTTCAGGACATGTACCTGGGTATTAGATCACAAAGAAGAAATAGGAGTCAGCAGCAGCAGATGACAAACAACAGCTCAAAAGCAAGTTCACAGCCCAACAGACAATATCACAACCAGTCCAGAATTGAATTATGGAGGAACAACACCAACAATCAACAAAACAGACTTGAATAAACTCAAACCAGTGTGAAATTGAACCCAGAATCACTTGTAATAGAACCAATATACTTCAGGCACGCTTCAGCGATTAGAAGAGATGAAGATCATTGCCTAAACCTCGGAATTAACCTATAAAATGCAATGTAACAGTAGTTTTGATTTTTACTGCATTTCTGCTTCTTTTTTTTTTGGGATTTTTGAAGATTTGGAGTTTGAATTTCAAATTTCAGATCTAAAACTTGTGGACAATGAGAGGGAATTTTTAGAGGCTCCAAACTTGTTCTCTAAGGCAGAATACACTTCCTTTTATAGGCAAAGTGGGGGCAGCCTTCAGATTCATTTATTTCCCTTTACCCCCCTTTCTTATTTCTTGTTTTAGCCCAGGTGTCCCTGAGGTCTTAGCTTGTTTCCCAAGTAAGGACTATTAAAACCACTAATTGCCCTTCTAACCCCCACCTAGAAGCTTCTAAAGTTGTTACATAAAATATCTTCTAAGTACCATACCCAATCTACCCCTAAAAACCTTTTGATTTTACCCTTTATGCGTAAATGAATTACCCCTCAGCTACTCCTGGCTATTTATCCGGGCCAAACTGACCTCCCATAGTTCAACCCAAAATAATATGGGCTGTATTTGCACAAGGAGCAGCACCCAATAAACAACTCTGCAAGCCCACAAAACCTAACAAGACCCAAACTAAGCCCACATGATTAACCAACACAATTTAGCAATACGACCTAATTAAGCTAAAGAAAATAGAAGTGAACAAATCATCAGGAGACCAACCAAGTTATTAATTAAGCTATTAAACCAAGTCGACCTAATTCAACTAAACTAAATGGCCACAACCAAACAAGGATAATCAGAAACTGAGCACTCCTATTGACACGAACCAACCAAACTAAAAAAAATCATGAAATAGAACCTGGAAAATTCTGACTAAACAAATTGCAAAATGACGACACTCAATTAATCTAAGACTTTATTCAAATATCGATTCAGTTAACCAAACAGAAGAGAAGAGACGAAGCAGAGGACAGGGTATATGAACACACAAGACGAATATACGGAATGGAAAGGAAAGAAAGAAAATGAAATGAAAGAAAAAGAACTCACCAATCTTGACTCGGACTTGAAGCTGACCTTCCCATTTTAACCGCGATATAACATTAATCACCTGTTCTTTGTTCGAGAACTGGTAAGTAATGTCAGTACGCGATGAAATTGGGGCTAAAGAAACAGGAGAGGGTGCCTTGCATGTTTGAGTTATGGATCAACCTTTCAATTCGAAACTCAGATCCAAAATCTGCAGAACTTGACTGGTATTTGAAGGAAGAGAGTGATGGATATAGGATGAGGGAGGTCTAACGGTCAAGGGGTGTTGATTTGGGGGTGATTAATAGTGGCGCCGCCACCGGAGGCGGTGAGGGTTTGGGGGCGGCTCAACTAGGGTTTATAAAATTTGGAGTGACACAGGGAGATTCGAGGTCGTAGGGTTGGATATTTGGGACGGGGAGGCGGAGAGGGTTCCGGGGTGTTGTTTTTGGAATGATTGGGGATGTCTATGGTGTCGCCGCTGGCCTGAGACATTGGGGAAGATAAGGGCGGCGGGTTGAGATCTCTAGGGTTTGGGTGAATGAGGAAGACGAGAGAAAAAGGGCGGGGGGTCCCTTTTCGGACACATATATATTATTGACACCCCACTTCAGGGCCGTTGGATCAAAAGACCCTCGACGGCCCAGATTGGATCTCATCCAAAACGGGGTCATTTGATTCCACTGGGGATGGACCGGGTTGGGGTTTGGGCCTTGGCGGGTTCAGGGGTTTATTTGGGGTTGGATTTCGTTTGGGCTAAGCCAATTTGGCCCAAATTTGGGCATTTACTAAGACCGCTCTCTTTTAAATTGTTTTTCTTTTGTTTTTTTTATTTCTTATTTTGTTTTTGTTTTCATTTGTTTATATTTTTTTATATATTTTCTGACTTTATAAAAATGCAAAAATAAGGACCTAATATATTTCAAAGTTAAACTAATTCCTAAAATTGTTTAAAAACTATTTCATGGCAAATTCAACAATTAACAACTAAAAATGCAAAAATGGACTATTTTTGTTATTTTCTTTATATTTTGTTCTAAAAACCACTTAACCCCTGATTAATCCTAAAATATGAAACTAAATCCTAAATGCAAATGCAAACTGTATTTTTTTATATTTTTTTTCATATGAATTAAAACAAACACCAATAAAATGCAACAATTATCAGAAAATAGCACAACAATTCACAAAAATCGTAAAATAATAAAGAAATCATTTTGTTTGAATTTTTGGGAATAATTCATATAGGGCAAAAATCACGTGCTCACAATGAGTACAACAGAATTCAAAGTTGCACCACTGCTAAGGAGATATGGGACACTTTACAAGTGGCTCATGAAGGAACTCCTCAAGTAAAAAGATCAAGAGGAACAGTGCTATACTCTCAATATGAAAATTTCACCATGAAGGAAGGAGAAACTATCCAGGAGATGTACACAAGGTTCACAACACTAACAAATGAACTTAAATCTCTTGGGAGAATTATCCTTGAAGAAGACAAGGTTGAGAAAATTTTGACAAGGGTCTTACCAGTAACTTAGGAAAGCAAAATACTACTATTCAGGAATCAAAGAACATTGCTACTCTCAAGTTGGATGAACTGATTGGAAATCTCACTGCCTATGAATTGAGAAGGCAAACTATGAAAATGGATGCACCCAAGAAGGAAAGGAGTATGGCTCTCAGAATAGCTGAAGGTGAAGATTTAGAGGATGATGAAGTGGCCATGATCACAAGGGATTTCAAAAAGTACCTATGAGAGGAAAGGGTTCTTCAAAAGGTACAGCCTTCAACAAACCAAGAGCTCCTCATAAATAGACCCACGAGGGTTGCTACAAATGTGGCAAGACTGATCACATGATCAAGAACTGTCCCTAGTGGAAAATTGAATGGAAGAAGGAAAGGGCTGAACGAAAGAACAGAAAGAAGGAACAGGTTCAACCCAGAAGGAACAAAGGATCAACCAAGGCTATGGTTGCCGCTTGGGGAGAGACATCAGATGAAGATTCAGAAGATAAAGCTGGAGATGAACAAGCACTTATGGCCATCGGAGAATCAGATGATGAACAAGAGGTAAGTGTGACTCATCTCAAAGACAAGATTAAACTTCTGTCTAAAGAAAGGTTATCTGAACTATTACTAGACTTCATCGATGAGTCTGAAATAATTAACAATGAGAAGGAACAACTGTCTAGGGAGTGTGTGATCTTAAAGCCAAGTGCAAAAACCTAGAGTCTAGGGCTAATGAGAGTGACAGTAAAAATGCTGAGTTGAAGAACCAGGTTCTTAAACTTGATACCAGTGTCTTAGAACTTAGGTCTGAAAATTTAAAACTGAAATTAGGAACTGGTAAGAAGAAAACTGATCACACACATCTCACCTTAGAAGAAAATCTAGGAAAATGAAGGATGAGTTGTACAAGAAAGATGAGCAGATAAGAGTCTTAAAATAAGACCTAGGGAAGGTAAAGCATGAACTAGACAGAACTTGCAAATGGAATAAGGCTTCTGATGCACTATCCTGGTTACAAGAACACCATAGTAGCAACAAGAGAGGACTTGGCTATGGGACCCAAGCACCTAAGTGGGACCCCAAAAGCAAGTACATTACTCTTCCTGAAAACAAAATCTGCACACACTGTGGAAAGACTGGTCATTACAAAAATGATTGTAATGCAAAAGAAAAGGCCAGTCAAAAGAACAAAACCTTTGCTCAAGAGAAAAATAGGCTGCCTGGGTGAGACAAAAGGATTTTAATTTACCCCTTTGCCTATAGAAAGGGACCCAAACTAGTTTGGGTTCCTAAGACTAACCCCTGATTTCTTTTTGTAGGACCAAGTGAAGGGAAGTAGCCAAATATGGTACATGGATAGTGGCTGCTCAAAACATATGACTGGAAGCAAGAACCAGTTCCTTTCACTTGAGGACTTAAAAGGAGGTAATGTCTCCTTTGGAAATGGAAAGAAATGTGAGATTATTGGGGTTGGAAAGGTAGGTAAGACAGACTCACATTCCATTGAGAATGTCTACTTGATAGATGGCTTGAAATACAGCCTAATCAGTGTGTCACAACTGTGTGACAGAGGTAACCTTGTAGCATTTACCTCTACCAAATGCTTTGTAATTAATCTTACCGCTGACAAGATTGTTTTGCAGGGAAAAAGAGTTAACAATATTTATATTGTAGATTTGTCCACTCTTTCAGAAAATGAACTCACTTGCTTGAGTGTGTTGGACAATGATCCCCTCCTGTGGCACAAGAGACTTGGTCATGCAAGTCTGAATCAACTCAACAAATTAGTCTCCAAGGACTTGGTAATAGGGTTACCTAACATCAAGTTCAAGGAAGACAAAGTTTGTGAGGCCTGTGCAAGGGGGAAGCAGGTAAGATCGTCCTTTAAAAGCAAGAAAATGGTAAGCACGACCAGGACGATGGAACTGGTTCATATGGATCTTTGTGGTCCAATGTGAACATTGAGCAGAGGTGGTAAGAAATATGTGATGGTACTTGTTGATGATTATTCTAGGTTTACCTGGGTACTATTCTTAACATCTAAGGATGAAGCATTTGACATGTTTACTGCCTTTGTTAGAGAAACTCAGAAACAACTAGGTAATCAACTTGCATCAATCAGGTCTGATCATGGAACTGAATTTGAAAATGCTAAGTTTGCTGAATTTTGTAATGAGCATGGTATAGATCATAATTTCTCTGCCCCTAGGACTCCTCAACAAAATGGAGTAGTTGAAAGAAAGAATAGGACCCCTGAAGATATGGCTAGGAATATGCTTCTTTTTAGTAAACTGCCCCATAACTTCTGGGCAGAGGCTGTAAATACTGCATATTATATCATTAATAGATGCGTGACTAGAC
Source organism: Nicotiana attenuata (assembly GCF_001879085.1). Taxonomy (NCBI): domain Eukaryota; kingdom Viridiplantae; phylum Streptophyta; class Magnoliopsida; order Solanales; family Solanaceae; genus Nicotiana; species Nicotiana attenuata. The sequence continues at coordinate 618,239 of NW_017670498.1, read as the reverse complement.
CTCTTGTAGAGAAGACTCCCTATGAGTTACTTAAAGGGAGAAAACCAAATATATCCCATCTTAGGGCATTTGGATGCAAGTGCTTTGTGCACAATAATGGAAAGGACTCCCTATGTAAGTTTGATCCCAGAAGTGATGAGGGAGTATTCTTGGGATATTCTTCACATAGCAAAGCTTATAAAGTATTCAATAAAAGAACTTTGTGTGTAGAAGAAAGTGTTCATGTAGTTTTTGATGAAACTAACATTCTTTCTGAGAGACAGGAACATGAAGATGAAGCTATTAGGCTGGTAAAATATTTGAGTGAAGTCTTAGCTCAAGTTAAAGTTGCACCAAAAGAAGGAACAGGTGATGGAACAGGTTCTTCCATCCAGGGCAACCTGACAGGGGGAACTGAACAAAGAGGAACTGAAACCAATCCCCTAAAGGAACCTGTTCATGACCCTGTTCCTCAGCAACAGAACATGGGAGAAACATCAAGCAGAAATTAGTTGGTTGTGAAACCTCACAAGTATCAAAGTTCTCATCCCATTGAGAACATAATCACCGATCCAACCTGTGGAGTTAAAACTAGATCACAATTAAAGAATCTGTGTGCTTTTGATGCTTTCCTATCTCTTATTGAACCTAAAAATGTTGTTGAGGCTTTGCAGGATGCAGATTGGGTAAATGCAATGCAAGATGAACTCAATCAGTTTGAAAGAAGTCAAGTTTGGCACCTAGTTCCAAGACCCAAGGACAGATCAGTAATTGGCACTAAATGGGTCTTCAGAAACAAGCTTGATGAAGATGGAACAGTTACAAGAAACAAGGCAAGACTGGTGGTCTATGGTTATAGCCAAGAGGAGGGTATAGACTATGATGAGACCTTTGCTCTAGTTGCAAGATTGGAAGCAATAAGACTTCTTATAGCCTTTGCAGCACACACGGAATTCACTTTTCATCAGATGGATGTCAAAAGTGCCTTCCTGAACGGCTATCTAAAAGAAGAAGTGTTTGTTAAAAACCCTCCAGGGTTTGAGAGCAAGGAATGCCCTGAACATGTGTACAAATTAGACAAGGCTATCTATGGACTCAAGCAGGCTCCTAGAGCATGATATGAACGATTATCCAAATTCCTGCTTGAACATGGCTACAAAAGAGGTAAAATTGACAGTACTCTATTCCTGAGAGAAAAAGGTAATGATTTTCTTGTTGTACAAATATATATTGATGACATAATTTTTGGGGCAACCACTGACAAAATAAGTAAAAGTTTTGCCAAATTAATGGGGAGTGAGTTTGAAATGAGTATGATGGGTGAGCTTAACTTTTTCTTAGGCTTACAGATCAAACAAAACCCAAATGGAACCATGATCTATCAGCAGAAATATGCAAAAGAATTTATCAAAAAGTTTAAAATGGATGAATCAAAGGAAATAGACACCCCCATTGCAACTGCCACTAAATTAGACATAGATGAACCTGGTTCATCTGTTGATCAGAAGTTGTATATGGGTATGATTAATTCACTTTTGTATATTACCGCCAGCAGACGTGACATAGTTTTCGGTGTAGGGATTCGTGCTCGCTTTCAAGCTAATCTGAAGGAATCTCACTTGACTGCTGTCACAAGGATACGGAGATATTTGAAAGGCACTACTGATCTGTGTCTTCGGTACCCTAAAGGTAGTAATTTCAATCTAGTAGGGTATACTGATGCTGACTATGCAGGTTTTCTTGTGGATAGGAAGAGCACCTCAGGTATGGCTCATTTTCTTGGTTCATGTCTTGTATCATGGGCCACTAAAAAGCAGAATTCAGTGGCCTTATCAACTGCTGAGGCTGAATATGTTGCTGCTGCCTCTTGTTGTGCTCAATTGCTATGGATCAAACAGCAGCTGATAGATGTTGGCATTGAAGTTGGTTGCATTCCTATTTTTTGTGATAACACTAGTGCTATAAGTATGACAAAGAACCCTGTTCATCATAAAAGGACTAAGCACATAGATGTTAGACACCACTCCTTAAGAGATAACTATGAGAAATGATTGATCACCATAGAGTTTTGTGCTACTGATAAACAAATTGCTGACATCTTTGCTAAAGCACTAAGTAGAGAAAACTTTGAAAGGAACAGGTTAGAATTAGGGATGATTAAAATCACCTAATTGGACCAGCTCAGAATGCATAATTAAAAAAAATTGGCTAGGAAATCTGAACTTGTGTAAATATCTAGATTAATTTTTATTCAGCCTCATACTGTAATTAGTATACTCCTGTGAAACGTGTTAATATGACTCACTGATCTCTCACAAAATTTTCTCTATTGTGGCAAATTGAGGCATGGTCAAGAGAATTCTAAATGAAGAACCTGGTTCATCAGTATGGGTTCATCTGAATGCTAAGGTATGTTTACTATGCTCTGCATAATTAGAAATATAAATATTTAAATCATGAGCAGAAGTCCTACAATTGTTCAACTCCTTAGAAAATACTATCCGTTAGTTTTGGACCAGTTTCGTCAGCCTTAGAACTCTAAACCACAAAAATTATTGCCAAAAATCTAGGGAAGCCTAACCGATCATTCAAACCTGAAATTTTAGGTTGATTAGACCTCTAATTGACCACTGCTAAAGCTGCCGTTATACATTAAATGTGTATCTCTCTTTAAATACACATCATTACCTCCTGCCATCCTCATAATCCCAAACCGTCAAAAATCCTTCTTCACTTTCACTTGCTTTCTTCTTCAACATTCTAACTCACCAATTCTCTCAAGAAACCAGCGATCATGACAAACCCACAAGATAATCCTGGAACTCCTCCACAGCCCACTCCCTCTGATTCATCTACTCCTCCTCCACCTAGCACATCTCCCAAACCCAGGCTGAGAAGGGTAAAAATGCTTGCTCGGAAAAACAGTAGCGTCTGGGGCTTTCTCAAAGAAATTAAATGAGAAATTAAAGGCAAGCCAGGTCCCAGACTCTGACTCCACCTTTGATTCTGACTCATACAAATCGGCTAGTGAGGGGGAAGGACCTGGGTCTTCTGACTCTGAGAAGACTCAAGAATCCCCTTTTAAGGTAAGTTCTTCTGTGACTGGAAATCTAGAAACTAGGTTTGTTTTGGTTGGGCCTATCAGGGATGTAGAACTACCTGAGTTACGAAGGAGTGGAGGTAAAAAGAAATTTGTAAAAGAAAAAGAGAGAGAGGTTGCATGTGGTGAAGAGAGGGGAAACGGGAAAAGAGTGGTTGATCATTCACCCACTGCCGGTGTGTCTGTGCCTTCTATCTGTGGGGTTGAACAAGAAATTGTAGAAGAGAGTGGCAAGAAATCAGGGGAAAGTGGTTCTAGTGAAGCTGTTGAAGGGTTAGTTAATCTAAGTGCACAAGGAGATGAACCTGGTTCATCAACTGAAGAGACCCTAGCAGACTTGTTGAAAAAGGTTGGGGAAAGTTATGATCCAAAGAAAAGAAGAACTCTCACACCAAAAGCCCCTAGTGCTCCTAAACCCTCTAAGAAAAGGAAGGTTTCATCCCCAACAACTACTGAAACTTCCTTGCCTAAGGGAAGAGCCACAAGAAGCAGGGTGAAACAGAGTGAGGCTGATCTACAAAAGGCCTTAGCTGAAAGTAAGAAGAAAATAATGGATAAAGGAAAAAGGAAGGTTGCAGAGTCTTCAGAGGCTATTGAAGTTGAGGAGATGGAACAGGTCCATTAAGAAAAGGTTACAACAGAGGAGGTTCAGACCCCCAAGCCCAAAAAGCCAAAGACTTCTTCCAAGAAGTCTTCTTCTATGTCTGAGTTGCTGAACCTTCATTAGCCAAGAGAACAAGGTCTGCAGTGAAAAGTGAACAAGTAAGAATTCCTGAAGATGAGGGATGGAGTGGAGAAGAAGAAGAAAATGAGTCTGATGGTGATCAAGACAAGCTTGCCATGTTTGGCAAAAGAAAAATTTTAAAAGGTAGATTGCTAAAAGACCTGGTGGAACCAGGAATGATAAGACTGGTAGATGCCTTGGCTGGTCAGGGATGGAAGGACATGGTCCTTCAGATGGATGGAAGACAAGCCAAGAATGAAATCATTGAGTTCATGGAAAATACAGAGGTTAAGGATGGCAAGGTTAGCAGCCTGGTGAAAGGAGTTCGAGTGACCTTTGATGCAGCAAAGGTGGGAGAGATCCTTGGCATACCCTCTGAAGGGTTTGATGACTATACAAGGCAAATGTGACCTTGTCTGGACTCCCTTCCTACTGCCCTTGAAATAACCAGGAGGTTCTGTGATGCTGAAGATGTAAATGAGGCCAGGGCTGTTCAGAAGAGTGAAATGAGGCCACAGCACAAAGTCATCTTTGAGTTTGTCAATAAGTGCCTAATGCCCAGGCAGGAGAGAAGGCATATTGCAAATTATATGGACTTAGTGCTGATGGAGTGCTTGGAAAGAGGAATGCAAATTAATTGGCCTGCACTCATCATCAAGCTGCTAGACAGGGTCATCAATGGCTCAAAGGCTCATGCTACCCTCTATGGCTTCATTCTGACTACGATTCTGGATAGGTGCAATGTGCCACTGAAGAAATAGGAAATGGCCTCAAGCAAGGATCACTTTGGCATTAACACTCTGATTGCTTGTGACTACTTAGTCAGTGCCATCCCAAATGAACATGGTTCATACAAGCAGACTCCTTTCAACAGTAAAGTCAGGGCTCTTGTTCAGGAATGTGAAGCCAAGGATGCTGAGATAGCTAGGCTCAAGGCTCGTGTGGCAGAGGTGTAATCTGAGAGGGATGCTCTCAGAACTGAGCTTACCAAGGAAAATGAGAAGAATGATGGGATTCTTCATAATATGCTGAATCTTCTCCAAGCCCAAAACTAACCCTCTAGCTCCCCCAAGCCTTAGGAATTCTAGCTTTTGTCTCCTGAACCTGTTTAGTATCTTCAATGACCCGGATTAGGGATTTTTCTATCTTTTTTGCTCATGTTTAAATGTTTTTGCTTTCTGGTTGTGGATTGTGGTAGCAACATATCTTCTATCAATGATATCTACTGTTTTTGCTCGTTCATTGTTAATCTTTCCTTGATAGTTTAAATATGTTTGCTTGATTACTGATGATTAATCCATGATTGCACTTGCAGTTGCCCTAGTGGCCATGAGTACTTATTAAAATATGGGACTCACACTTTGTATGCAACTTTTCGATGATGCCAAAAGGGGAAAGAGATATTGTGCTTTACACATTCTGAATAAGTGATATTTATAACTTAATTAACCTGGTCCTTGATGATAAATGAATTTTCTTAACTTTGTATTGATGGTTAAGTTGAGTTCTTACAGGATCCAAGTAAGTAAAAAGCACAGAGTTTGTCATCATCAAAAAGGGGGAATTTGTTAGCCCAAGAACAGGTGAAGTTTTGAAGATTGACAAAAGAACTCAGTCATGGACTAGGTCCATCTTGTGAAGCACAGTCATGATCAACCTATACATGTGAGATGCACGTGAAGGAGATAAATCTAACTGATCAAGAAGCAATATCTCCTGATCTGATCGAAAAGGTTGCATATTGGATAAGGAGAGAAAGACTCCTTACATGAAGAGAACACAGTTTAGGAAGAAGATAGTGTTAGAGTTTGAGATCACTATGAACTCTTCTACGATAGAAGAGTAGTAATTGAATTCCAGTCAAACTCTGATTACTAACCCATTAAATATCGGTGATGTTCTCTTTTACAGGAAATGCACATAGGCAGAAGTTAAACTTAAATTGAGAGCAAAAGAGCAAAGCGATTTTGCAAGCAATTTATGTGTGATTCGAGTGTGCAATCCTGAAGCTACTTGAACGAGATAGAAGAATGTCTATCTTTTATTCTAGTTCAATTGTAGTAGGTGATTTTACATTGTACCTTTCAGCTTTCATAGAAGCAATTGTATTAGGTACTTAGAGTTTCAAGTTAGTGTTAACTTGAAGTTGTCGCAACAGTTGAGGCTGTGTGCCACAACGGGATTAGAGTTAATCCTTAGGTTTACAAAGAGTTTTGTAAATGCTGTTTTGACTTAGTGATTTTAGTGGAAGTTCGGGAAAATCCTACTGAGTAGTAGGTCGTGGTTTTTTTCACCTTTTGAGCCAGGTGTTTTCCACGTAAAAATCTCTGTGTTCTTTATTTTCTTTATTTTCTTTATTTATTATTCTGCAAACAGTAGTAGTTGGAACACATAGAAGAACCAGGTCCTTCTATAGTTAAGTTAAATGAAAATTGGGTACCACACAAATTACTCCCCCCTCTTGTGTGGTATTGACGTCTAAAACATCAATCATGCTACAGGACGTGGAGGTTTTATTTGGGTTACTCGATGACGGTCTTACCGTCCACTACTCACCTACTATTAGGGAGTATATGAGGCATGACTATCTAGAGATGGTAGAGAGACTCACTGGATTCCTGCCTGTTGAGGAGATTGTGATTGGTGGAGTTAGTTGATTACAGCTATGGCCTGTTAGGCAGCACCTGGAGGCGCTTCACAAGCAGATCACGGAGGAGATACCAGTGGAGGGTATTGAGCAGCAGTTTAGGTTGTTGCTTTTGATGATATTTGGCGGCATTCTTTTCTTGAACACTTCAGGAAACCTTGTGAGCTTACGTTTCTTGGTTCATGTGGAGCGATTAAATGATTTACCCATGTATAGTTGGGGCGGTGCCGTTCTAGCGCACATGTATATAGTAAAAATACTCAATTTTAAGTAACGTTTGTCTCAAAGTGAGTGGCGCTCTAGTCAAATTTCTCCGACAAAATCATGATTATCGTCAAATAGGTTGCGGCTAGAACTAAACCCGCCTAGATGAACGGGTATTGAACCTCGCTCTTGCACCACTTGTTAGGATCGAAATAACCAGGTGACACGCGGAAGCTAACAAAGCAAACCTTGAATGACGATAAATCAGATAACAAAAGAAAAATATACCAAAATAGTCACAAACATATAATATGGTACAGTCAATATGACCTTCATCCACGGGCGAAAATGAGCAATCCACTATATAAAGGAGAGTACAAAATATTGAGAGAACAACCTCACAATAAGGGAAACACAAGTGGCACGTTAACACTTATCCCAAAATATTCTATGCTCATTGGTATAAGTCTTTGAAAGACTTTAGTAAATAAGAGCGGATTTTGAGAGAGTTTCCATCAAGAGAGAAGATAGAAGAAAAGGTATTCATTTTGTTGCAAATTTTTTCCCGACCAACCAGCTTCAAATCATGTTTCCTAATTTGTTCACCGTTGGATCAGACTGAAATTTTGACTGAGTAATTATAATATCTTGATCTTTGATTTGAACGGCGAGGATCAGATTTGGTATCCTGTAGCATCTGATTTCGAGCCCTGAACAACAATTTCATTTTTATGATTTTTCCTCTATCTTCAGTTGATTTGTTGTTGCTATTATTCTTCCATATTTGGCACTCCTTGTGTAGCCAATTTGGAGAACTTTGTAACTCTCTTATTGTTAGTGGAATTTTTTGGATCTTTGTTATCCCGTAATTTTTACCTTCAATTTGAAGGGTTTTCCACGTTAAAATTTGGTGTTCTTTATTTTCCCCATTTTTGAGTTTACTTCTTCCCCGACATATCAGATGGGAGGGAATAAACAAAATCTAGAAAATACAACATGATTAGTTTTATAGGAAAAACTATCTTGACTCTAGCATTCAGGACATTGATTCTTATCAAGGATTGAGTTGATATGAGTTGTTGAAACTCCTTTTTGGGTGCTTTTCGTCTGAAACTCCATTCACCTCCCGGCTTCTCTTCCTCTGATCAGAATGATCCATCATTGCTGGCAACGATGTAACTTTACCTTGTTGGTCTAAATACAACAGATGGATCCCTATATTCTTTACTATATTCTTTTCACCCAACTCAAAAACTTCCATCTTTTCTCCGCCTTTCATCTGGCCATCAAAAGGTCTGTCTAAGTAAGATACATAAGACACACGTAATAACTCAGCATGTTCAGTGGGCAATGAATCATAATAAGGCCAGCAGAAACTTGAAATTTTTCCGGCAATTCTAAAGCTTAAGAATTGCCTACGACTATAAGGGGATACGTTGACAAAATTGCAAGCACACCATAAAATCATTCCTAAAAACTTATACTCCTCGTGTATCGGCATAGTAAAGCAGATAGATGAATCTGTTACTTGATTTCTGCACCAATTTGGAATCTCATTGGTTTCGAGATAAATATCTAACCCCTGCTTCATCAGACGAAGATGCAAGATTATTAATATGAAAAGAGAGAGAGAGAGAGAGAGAGAGAGAGAGAGAGAGAGAGAGAGAGAGAGTCTAACCAGATTTCGATGATGCCTAGATTGAATTGCTAGACCAGGTGCACTAAAGAAGCCTTCGTTGAATGGATTCTGCAGAGAACTACACTTAAGCATGTTGATCCAATTTATAGAAGGAAGGTTGTCCAACCCTGTAATCTTGACCAGTTTTTTGCAATTTTCAATTGAAAAATTCTTAAGTTTTTGTAAGTTTGATAGTGATGGGAGTGTTTGGAGATTCTCACAGTCATCCAAACCTAAGAGAAACAATAACCGTAACTTAGAGAGGCCGGAGGGTAGACAGTGGAAACTATTGCCACTCAAATTTAAAATTTGTAAGGAGGATAAACTCCCAATATCCCGAGGAATATCAGCATCAGACAAACCACAATATGTAAGGCTTAACACCGTGATAGAAGTTGAAAAGGATTGTATGTGATGGACTCTGCTCCGAGAAAAACTACATTTGGGCTCTAAATTTGAACCTCCCACCTTCAGAACTTCAAGATGTCTTAGCAATTCAACAGATCCAGGCAATTGTTTTATACCCGTATCATATGCTAAAAGCTGTCTTAGACTTCGCATTTCTCCAAGATCAACTGGCAGTGTTTGTATATATGAGCAACCACTAATTTCCAAGTTTTGAAGAAATTTTAGCTGGCATATGCTGCTTGGAAGATCCTTAAGCTTTTCACAACGAAACAAATCTAGATCAATCAGTCTGTCCAAATTTCCTATTGATTCATGGATCTTTTTCAGCCTTGAGCAACCACCAAGCCGCAAAGTCTCAAGACTTTGTGGACCATTGAAGTTTGGAGTTCTTTTGAGGCGCTTGCAATTAGAGAGATCCAGCTTCTTCAAACTTTTACAACACTAAAAGTAAAACAAAATATAGTTTTAAGTAAGATTTTCTTTCACCCAATTGCAATAACAGTACACACGAAATTGTAAAATCGAGTAACAAACCTGCAAACTCAAACCAAATTCTTGGATCTTACTCTCTTGCATATCTAGAACTACAAGTTTCTGAGCTGGAAAATGTGATGGAATATATTTTAAAGGACATTTTTGCCAAGACAACCATCTGAGCTCCTTGGATAATTGCTCAAAATCTCCACTAATATGTAATTCATTGATTTTAAGTACCCTTAGATTTTTCATTTTCCTAAATGCTTTGGTGCTCAAGTTCACACCCTTAAATGCCTGTGAATTTACCATAAGTACTTCTACCTTTTTGGAACCCTGTATTTCAGTGAAAAGGAAAGTGCCCTAAATTAAGAAAGAGAAATGCATTATACATATTGAAGGTCAAACAAAGAGAACACATGTGTATCAAGAAAAATGAATTTATAAATTGAGGATGCAACAGCTACGGTGAGACTTTCAAATACTAGCTAATAGCATTCAATAAGAGATATTATCAAAACAAGAAGGAAAAAAAAAAGATGAACAAAGAGGACAAATAGCATAAAATCACTGATAGTAATACCAAGTACACACACACACACATATATATGTGTGTGTGTGTGTGTGTGTGTGTGTGTGTGCAACACTTTTCCAAAAGTTCCAATGCCCGGTTTCTTCAAGCAAGCTTAGATCCCACAATTATATAAGCATAGAAAGTCAATAAGAACATTATTAAACAATATAATATACAAAAGATAATATGATAACTAGAAAAAAATTAAAAAGACAAAGTCAGACATATTTGAATAACTAATCTTGCAAAATAATTCGTATAAGACCATAAGTATATTACTTACAGAGAATGTAATAAGAAATTTTCGTCAGCAAGCCGATTTGGATTAATTGTTAAATAGGTGAAAATTTTATTCGATAATTTTGACATGGATAGATGAGTTTAGACTTTAGTAAATGCTCATTTCTACTTTATAATGGTCGGCAAACAACTGGAAATAACTTACTATCCGCAGAAGAAGCACAAATGAATCTATATCTTGTGGTGACAAGAAAACTTATAAGCAATAAGCAATTAAATTGAAAATAAGTACAACCAAGATGAAGATAAAGAAATTTACTGACTTTATGTCCTTGTAGAACATCATGGACTTCTTGAGGATTGAACAATCTGCTCCGTTTTTCAGGGTATTGAGTTGATTCCAAGCGAACTATTTCTCTTCCCATAGCTCGCACTAGATCATGCATTTCTATAGGCCTTATACTTTGGAGCAAACATTTTCGGACCAAGGTTGCAATTGCACTTCCAGAGAAAAAACCACATGCATTTAATGTTTTGGAAACTTCATCCATAGAAAAACCATGGAAGGCACATGCAATATCAAGAAAAACACTCTGAGTATCACCATCAAGTCCATCAAAGCTTAGCTTGAGAATCTTTTGAATATCACTACGAGGAATTGCTCTTAGCTTATGGAATTCATAGCTCCCTTCTTCTACCGATCTCCCTTGAAAATGTGACCCCAATGTTACAAGAGCTAATGGTAGCCCACCTGAATATTTGATTACCGCTTTTACCAGCTCAACATATTCTTCTGGTGGATGAAGACTATCAAAAGCATGACAACTAAATAGTTGCATAGCTTCATCGTCATTTAATAGTTTGGTCTTGTATCTCTCATTTTCTCTAAGCCCAAATAGCAAATGCTCGTCTCGGGTTGTAACAATTATTAAACTACCCGAGCCAAACCAACTTCTTTCTCTTGTTAAGGATTCTAATTGTCTTATATGGTCCACGTCATCAAGAACAATTAGAACCTTCTTTGACCCAAGTCTTGCTTTTATTAGGTTGACGCCTTCAGCAACACTGCCAACTTCAATGTCCTTAGTTTTGAGAATTTGTTGAAGAAGCTTCTGTTGTAGCTTGACTAGACCAAATTCTTCAGCTTCTGATCTAACACCTGAAAGGAAGCAACTGCCATTGAAGGGTCGAAATATTCGATTGTAGATAGCTTTTGCCAGAGTTGTTTTACCAATTCCACCAACACCATATATACCAACCATGCGAACTTTATCTTCACTTGCACATTGCAATAATAACTCTATATCCTTGACACGAGAATCTACTCCAGTTGGGTACCAAGCAACATCTAAAGGTGTCTGGTTGACCACTTGTAGGACTTGTTGCACAATACATTCAATAAACTTTGATTCATGCCTGTATATATTTTACGAAAACAAAAGTTAAAAGAAAAAACAAGTACATAAAATTTTGATATTTGACAAGATTTGATGGACAAATCAAAATCAATAGCCAACGAATAATAGGGTAGGATGAAGCTAAGCAGTATAATTTGAAGGAAATCAAATTTGAGGGAGTAAAATAGATGACTTCTTCATACAGGACAGTTTAAGAATGAATTTAAGTTATACATACGGACACTGACATGTATAAGTGAATTTTAGCTCGTAATAGCAGGTTAATTATCATTGAACTAGATTATCAATTAAGTATTACTTATCAAAAAATTTATCTATAATTAACTATTAAGTACTATAAGATTGTGTAAATATTCTTGTTTATACACAAGGGTAAATAACGAATAAAATTAAGATGTACCCGTCAACAACATTTCGCAAATCCCATCCAGATAAATTTGCAGCTTCAGTAAGTGCAGTTGTCCATTTCTCTACCCTTTGAGCCCCAAATGATCGTTCCTTGTGTTTAGCAAAACCTTCACCAAATAACCCAGTTTGCCTTCGCACTCCAGAAGGATCAACATCATAGAAAATAGGCAAAATCATCTGCTTTAGTTTCTCTTTGCATTCGAGAATTTTAACTAGTTCTTCTAGACACCAACTAGAGGATGCATAATTTCTTGAGAAAACAATAATGGAAATTCTTGACTCTTCAATTGCTTTCTCTAGTTCTGTTGATATAACGTGACCTTTTCTCAATTCTTCATCATCAATGAACGTATTAATTCCAACATCACACAATTTGGAATAAAGATGACCGGTGAATGTTTTTCGGGTGTCTTCCCCTCTAAAACTCAGGAATACATCATAAGAGAAGTGGGAAGATGTAGATAGATGATTCTCCTTTGATAATTAGAGTATCCATTTGATGATATGCAAGAATAAAGGGATGAATATTTAGTGAATTTGTTAAAGGAAAGAGAGCTGAGATGTTGATGAGTATTCTCCTTAATATATATACGCACAGCTTATTGTTTCTAACACCTGCCCCTGCAGGGAAGGGTTAACTGAAATAAAAGGGAACTTACCAAGACATTTCTTAGGCCAAAGCTACATCTTTGCACGTCTGTTGTAGGGCCGCTTATCGGGCGGATTGGGCGGTTATTTACTCTTAACGGTTTGGCTTATCGGTTTTCAGCTTTTAAATGTATTAATCTGCTAGCCACCGGATAAGATATTGGGCGGATTGGTATCGGTTTAGCTCTTATCGGGCGGTTTATCGGCCTAATTCAATCAAAACAAAATAAAATTTAGTCTCTGTATGTTTAAATGGGTGTTCGACGTACTAAGAGGGACGAAGCATAAGAGACACCATGATGGGTAAATCATCTGTCTAGAATCTTATTTATATTTATGCACATTGGCCTTAGTCCATGTGAAAGATTTCCAATTGGCGTCATGCTTAGAATTCTAGGATGCCTTAAAACCCAGGCAAAGTTGATGAAGCAGTGGTGTAACTGGTGTTGTTATCTTGTTTCAGACAGCAAATTCTGTCTTTTGTCACAGTTAGATGACTCCTTTTATTTGGCTTTCTTTTATTCTAATTCACTTTGATAGAGCATTGGAGGAAGAAGGGTTTTTGATTATTTAATATATATATGGATAAAAATAAATTTTATATGTATATATATAT
>NW_017670498.1:580487-605102 GCF_001879085.1 Nicotiana attenuata | reverse complement strand
TATATATATATATATATATATATATATATATATATATATATATATATATATATATATATATATATATTCTTAACGGGTTAACGGATTATCCGCTAAGAAAATTGAATAATCCACCCCCAAATCGATAAGCTGTTAATGAACAAATTTCAGTCTATTCCCCGTCTGTTAAACCGTTAACCCGATACCAATAAGCCATTAAGTTTCGGTTTCGGTTCGGTTTTGAACACCCCTAGTCTGTTGTCACGTTTTCCAATTTATCTTTTTCTAGTTATTCATTTATTTGAGGGGAGCCTTGGTGTAGCGGCAAAAGTTGTTAAAGTATGATGTGTAGGTTATGGGTTTGACTCGTGGACACAGTCATTAATGTTTTGTATTAGGATGAACGCGAGATGTCTTGTGCATCGCACTACCCTTTAGTTATTCATTTATTTATATATGTTTTTGCGTTTGGTTATATAAATTAGTATTTGATAATACATACACCTTGAATTTTTTTTTTCTTGTAAAAAATTTCCCGATATACGATTTTGACAAGTTCCTAAAGTTAAATTTTGAAATAAAATAAAATAACGAAATATAGAAATTTAGGGCTGTTACAAAACATTCATAAATGTGTTAGAATAAAAATAACAATTACTTATATCGGATTTCAAATTAGGTAGCCATGCATGAGTGATTGAGAGAGAAGAATAATCGCAGAACCTCCATTGTTATTCACGATTGGAGAAGAAAGACAATCACTTACGGAACTAATCTCTACTCATTTACTATATACAGATATTAGCTAACTCTAATAGTTAAGTTAGGTACTAACTTCTAACTTGCACACTTTAACCCCTAAAGTTTCTTTCTATACAAAGTACTACCCTGACTCAATACTCCCCCTCAAGCTGGAAGGTAGAAAAATATTCTTCACTCCAAGCTTGCAAAGTAAGTACTGGTGCTGTGTTCTTCCCAGACCCTTAGTCAATATGTCTGCTATTTGCTCCTTAGTATTCACATGTGTTGTCTTGATGATACCAGCTTTTATCTTCTCTCTAATAAAGTGGCAATCGATATCAATATGCTTCGTACGTTCATGAAAGATAGGATTTGCTGCGATTTGGATTGCTGCCTTGCTATCACAGTATAGAGCCACAGGCAGTTGTACCTTCACATCCAATTCACTAAGTAAACCAATAAGCCACACAATTTCTGCTGCAGTAGAAGCCATGCTTCTAAACTCAGCTTCAGCTGAACTTCTTGCCACTGTGTCTTGCTTCTTTGATTTCCAAGAAATCAAGGCATTGCCAAAGAATACACAGTAGCCAGTGACTGATCTTCTAGTTTGGAGGCAGGCTCCCCAATCAGCATCACAGTATGCCTTTAGTGTCCCATCTCCTGAAGATGGTAACAAAAGTCCCTGCCCTGGTGCATCATTAATATATTTGACAACTCTCATTGCTGCATCTAAATGAGATTGTTTGGGAGAATGCATGTGCTGACTCAACGTTTGTACAGCAAATGATATATCCGGCCTAGTCATTGTCAAGTACAATAGTCTTCCCACCAGTCTTTGATATTCACCAGCATCCTTCAAGAGAGGGTCTTGAATATTGGCATCAGAAGAAGTTAACTTGTCAAAATCTACAGAGGTCAATTTCTGGTTTACTTCTAATGGCGTGCTAGAAGGTTTGGTTCCAGCTAATCCAAGTTCTGAGATCAGCTCCAATGCATATTTACGCTGGCTCATGTATATCCCCTTTTCAGATCGAGCAAATTCAATCCCAAGGAAGAATTTCAGTTCTCCAAGGTCCATCATTTTAAAGCACTGCTGCAGCTCGACTCTTGCCCTGGTAATTTCTGTAATGCTGTTCCCAGTCATTATCAAATCATCCACATAAATGAGCACTAGAACAAGAGATGTGTCAGTTTTCTTAGTAAATAGAGAATGATCATAGTGGCTTTGAGAGAACCCCATGGTCTGTAGTGCCTCACACAGCTTGATATTCCACTGTCGAGATGCTTGTTTAAGCCCATATAAGGACTTATGCAGCCTGCATACATACTCCCCCTGCTTGGCAATACCCTTAGAGAAACCAAGAGGGACAAGCATATAAACTTCTTCAACTAAGTCACCTTGCAAGAAGGCATTATGAACATCCATCTGATAGAGGGGCCAACCAGAGGAAGCTGCTATTGCCACAACTGATCTGACTGTCACCATTTTAGCAACAGGTGAGAAAGTATCAGTGTAGTCAAGGCCCTCCTTCTGTGTGTAGCCCTTTGCCACAAGTCGAGCTTTGTATCTCTCAATCTCTCCTGAAGCAAGATACTTAATTTTAAACACCCATTTGCACCCTATAGGTTGCTTCCCAGATGGTAATGGCACTAAGCTCCAGGTTTGATTGTCTTCCAAGGCTTGGATTTCTTGTTGCATGGCTTCAACCCACTTAGGGTCCCTAGCAGCTTCAACAAAAGTTTTTGGTTCTGTTTCAGAAGAGTAGGTGGCTAAGCATTTTGAATAGTGAGGTTTCAAATGGAGATAACTGACAGAGTTGGAAATAGGATAGGCAGTTGTTTGGTGACCTACATAATCCTGCATCCAAATAGGAGGTCTAGAAGTTCTGGAGCTTCTTCGAGGTTCAAAATTGTTTTCATGTTGAGGTAATGCTGCTGGTGAGTGCATAACAGTATCAACAGTAGATAGTGTAGGAGAATTCATACTATGTGATGTAGGAGAAACAGTATCAATAGGGCTATTGAGTGACATGTCCTCCTGTATATTTGGAGGTGATGGATCTATGGGCATTACATCAACTGAAGGGTCATCATTTGGAAAAGTGGTTGTTGGAGATAGAGCATCAGGATCAGCAACAGGTATATTGTGGTCTTGATCTGTGAATAGAATAGTTTTTGGACTGGACTCACCTGGCTGCTGCATAAAAGGAAAACTATCTTCCTGGAAAATAACATCCCTGCTGACAAAAACTACTCGATTAGTTAGATCAAATAGTTTATACCCTTTCTGAGTTAGGGAATAACCCAAGAATACTGCAGGAATAGCCCTAGCAGAAAACTTGTCCCTCTTCTTCAAGTTTGCAGCATAACAAAGGCACCCAAATACCCTAAGATGATCCAATGATGGGACCTTGTTGAACACTAGCTCAAATGGACATTTTCCACCTAATATCCTAGAGGGAATTCTATTTATCAGATACACTGCAGTCATAACACACTCTCCCCAAAACCTTAAAGGTACATTAGCTTGAAACCTTAAGGATCTGGCAGTGTCTAGTATGTATCTATGTCTTCTCTCCACTACCCCATTTTGTTGAGGGGTATAGGGACATGTACTTTGATGAGTAATATCCTCTGCACCAAATAACTCCTTGAGCCGGCTGTTGAAAAATTCTCCTCCATTATCTGTTCTGAGAATTTTGACAGTAGAAGAAAACTTTGTTTTAATCAAAGCAATGAAGAATTTCAGTACCACAATTGATTCATCCTTAGAGTTCATAAGGCACACCCATGTGAATCTGCTGAAATCATCTACAAGAGTTAAGAAATATTGTTTGCCATCATAAGTAGGAACTCTAAAGGGTCCCCACACATCTGCATGTATAAGATCACCCAATGCATAACTCTTTGTAGTGCTATCTGGGAAAGGTAAGCGAGTTTGTTTTGCCAAAGGGCATACAGAACATGGATCATTACAGTCAACAAGCTTTGTGTTTCCAAACATATGCATTCTTTTCATAGTTTCCATAGGCACATGTCATAATCGTTTATGCCATAAAGCAGCATTTATTCTATTAATAGGTAATATAGAAGAAATGAGACCAACAGGCAATCCTTCATGTGTGTTGATTTTGATACTTTGATCCAGCACATATAATCCATGCTCCACTCTATCAATCCCCTTCACCTTGCCACTGCAAATGTCCTGGAATATACAGCAGGCAGGAAAGAATGCAAGAAATAAGCCCAAGTCCTTGGTCAGTTTAGATACTGATAACAGATTATACCTAAACCTAGGTACAAAGAGCACATTCTTGATCATTATGTTGTCTAATATGCTGGAAGTCCCTAAGTGTGTGATTACACTTGTCTCTCCAGTAGTTAACTGTACCTTTCTTGAATTACTCTCAGACAACTCCATATAATCAATGTACAGATGTAGGCTAGACACCATGTGATTTGTAGCTCCCGAGTCTATAATCCATCTGTTTTCTTTGATCATACTCAGAAGTGACAATGGTATACCTGTGACCTTGGCATGGGCAGCTGTATCAGTTGGAGTGTTGGTGTTGATGTTGGCCTGGTTGAGCATTTTCAGCAACTGAAGGTACTGCTCTTCTGTAAAGAAATGTCCTGCAGGTTCAGGTTTTGTCCTTTCCATCTGTTCATTGGAAGCTGTACAATTGTCCATCTGCACATGTGCTGCAGTTGCATTCCTTCCAAAATTCTTCCTCCTTGGTTTGAAATCTGTAGGATAGCCTACCAATTTGTAACAGACATCCCTAGTGTGTCCCTTGTACTTGCAATAATCACAATACAGCTGATTCTTCTGCTTGTATCTCCAGTGTATGCTTGTCCTGTGTTATAGCCCACAGCATTAGCTCCATAACCTGCATTGGAAGCCGATGAGTTAGCTACATGACCTGTGTTGTAAGTCATTGCTTGTGCTCCTATTTCCAAATTGTTGATATTGGCTGCCTTGGCTCTTTGGCTCTCATCCTGCACAGCCATTGCATAAGCTTCATTGATGTTTGGAGTTGGAATCATCAACATAATCTGACCTTTTGCTTGGGCAAATGATTCATTTAGACCACTTAAAAACTACACTAGACGCTGTTGCTGAATATGTTCCACAAATATCCTTGACTCAGGACATGGACATGAAGGAGTAGGTGTCATGGCATCATATTCATCCCATAGGTCCTTCAGTTTAGAATAATAAACAGAGACCGGTGCCAAACCTTGCTTGAGAGCTATAATTTCCTGCGACAAATTGTAGATCCTAGAGATGTTCCTCTTATCAAAGCGTTCCTTCAAATCTCTCCACACATTATACGCAGAAGATCCATAGACCACAGTGCTATAGAGCTCTTTGGTAACAGCATTCATTATCCAGGATAGCACAAATACGTTACATCTCTCCCACTGATCATGCAAATTTTGCCCGAAATTCTCCTTCTTACAGGTTCCATCAATGAATCCAATTTTGTTCTTCGTAAACAGTCCAATTCTCATAGATCTAGACCACAAATTGTAGTTCTCTGTCCCTATCAGCTTGAATTCAATCAGATGCTCTCCCGGCGTATCTGATGGTCGTAAGTACAAAGGATGAGTGTCTCCTAGTACCGCCTCAACGGGATGAGTGTTTCCCTGTCCATTCTCAGCATTTAATCCATCATTCGCCATTTTTTGCTCTGAATGAAGAACCCTAGCTCTGGGACGGCGACCTCCGACGAGAATGAAAAATTGAGAGAACAAATTAAATTGTGAGATTGATAGAAAGAAGAGAGAGACAGCGGAATTAGATCGGCCGCTCTGATACCATATCAGATTCCAAAGAAGGTAGTCATGCATGAGTGATTGAGAGAGAAGAATAATTGCAGAACCTCCATTGTTATTCACGATTGGAGAAGAAAGACAATCACTTACGGAAGTAATCTCTACTCATTTACTATATACAGATATTAACTAACTCTAATAGTTAAGTTAGGTACTAACTTCTAACTTGCACACTTTAACCCCTAAAGTTTCTTTCTATACAAAGTACTACCCTGGCTCAATAACTTACTGAATCAGAAGTATGATTTATGATTTGTTACAGGAAAGTACTTTTGGGTCGTTCTTTGTTTTGATAAGATAGCTTGCAATTCAACGACTTTGGGGGGGAGGCGGTAGAAATTAAGGAGTTTTTTCTCTCTGGCTTTTCAATTCCTTTTTCAATGTTTCCAAATTGAAAAAGGTGAAAACATTTACTAGTGAGTTATGACCAATTCTATCAGTTCACTTGTTGACAATAAATATGAAAGAGATTTAAAGAAAAAGACTAGAAAACCAATTCTTGAATGGCTTGATGTGTCAACTACTCCCCACAATTGCTTGGATGGCTTGATGTCCTATCAACACAAAGAACTCAAAATTGCTTTATTTCAATTTTGTTGATGGAAAGTTTCCTTTTGTCTATGTTGGAACTTTTGTCATTAAATTTATTAGTTATTAATTAAATTTATTAGATACTCTTCTCAAGTTCAGCAAATAAAAGTAAAATTTACCGAGTGTCTAATTTTTTAAGACTTATTTAAGCTCTTACCACGGTTTTTACAAATTTTCAAGCAATGTCGATTTTTTACTCTTTTCTGCCGGTTTCAAAATTTTAATTTAACCTAATATCTCTTTTGCTCTCATTTGCGGCCATGAATTTGAACGGCGAAGTGTTGAAGTTATGCTTGCTTCAGATCATTTTCCTTTTAAAAAATAATGCATTTCCCTAATCATGCCACCAAGGGTCAATTCTAAATTTATTTATCCGGTTTGTCTAAGTTTTTATATTTACAGAAAGTAACTATAAATTTTTTACAATATATATACAAATTTGGTCAAAATCTACAATTTATCTACAAGTTAATTAAATACATATTTTTTGTATAGAATCCCGTAAAAGAACCACAAGCTCAGTCAGAATGAGTTAAAAAAAATGTAAATCTTGACCAAAAAGAAGTACTAAAATTCTTGTTCTTACCACTGAAATTTCTTCATATTCTTTTTTATAGATTTATGTGAATTTCGAAAATCGTATCCTGTTTAGTGGAACAAGGAAAACTGGAAAAGTAATGATATATTAATGATCAATAGTATGAAAATATTCAATATTTGTTACTTTTTGAAAATTCGGGTCTTTATCGAAAACAGTTTCTCTACCTTTAAGGTAAGAAGTCTTTAACCAAAAATATGTCTTTCGGTCAAAGTCTAATTTTAGAAGAAAACGGGTTACTTATAACCAAGTTTAGCTTCACTTTCTCAATGGTATCAAAGGAAAATAACAAGAATAACTAAGGAAATAATTGATTGCATAGCAAGGTAGAGAATTACGAGAAAGCATAAAAGTAAAGTGTATATTTCAATATTATCTCAGATGTGTCTTTACAAATAATATTCTGTACCCTTATATAGGAATGTACAATAATAACGGGTTTCCTCCATAATTTGAGCTAATTATGGGCATTAATGATATTGATTGCCCATTATTTTGGATTCTCATAACCGATGCATATTGCTACAAATGTCTTACATCTGTTACGATTCCCCTTCCTTATTTCTTTCCGGTCCATGTATATTTCCTTCTTTCTACTATTTATTCATTCTTTGCCTGCTGTTAGGCCTGGTACTGTCTCGTGGGTGTTTCTTCCCGTGCTTTCTTGCTCTATTAAATAAGACTGCCACGTGTTGCTATATTATTATTCTACACGTTATGCCATGTCAGCAGTCTAATAATGCACGTGTAGCTCTTTTTCACCACCAATACAGATATTCCTCCACTTTCTTGAATATTCTCTACTGAATATTCGGGGAAGTGAAAAGTTTTTATGGCGGGAAATCCCTGCCGCCGTTTTCGAATATAATCATACCCTTTTCTGAACCGATGTGATGTTCATTGCTTTCATTTAATGATCAAGCCACGTGGCTTTTATCCACTGGCCCTTCAGTTCTTCAGTGTCTTTTAGGGTTTTCCTGAAATCGCATCAGTCACGAAGTGACGATTCCATTATGACGCTTCATAATGACCTTAATAGTCGTGTCTTCTTATAAATACTTCACCCATTTTTTTCAATTTTCTAAAGCCTTTCCTTCTTCGTCTTCTTGTCTTACTTCTTTCTGCATCTTTTTCTTGTGTTTCTTTAATTAATCATGGCTTCCCCTGATCCTCGCAAAGTTAACATTGTTGATGGGTTTGCTTCTTCCAATGTACCTACTAGAAGTAGAAGAGGTGGTAGATTGTGGAGCCTCGGATATATTTCTAATCGTGGTTCCCCTTCTCAAAGTAGTGCTGTCAATCCATCCTCTTCTAGACCTAGGGCTTCTGCAACCTAAGATCTTCTTCTAAAGACAAAGATTCAACTGAAGCTCTATGTGAACCCACTGTTGATGAAATTGTTCCTCAAGAGCTATCCTTTGTGACTGATAGTGAATCCATGAAGAGTCAAGTCTCTTCCATGGCTGCTTCCCTTGATCGTGTTGATCATTACCCAACTCTGATTACCACTGGTCTTCTTGCTCTGGTTCGAAGAGAATGTAATTGGAAACCCTACTTTCCAATTTTAGTCCCTGGTTCTAACAAAGAATAACTTCATACCAAACTGGTTATTCCTTCATTTATACATATCCTTTTACCCTAGGTTTTAAACCTCCTATTGACCCGGTAATCATTGAGTTCTGTCGTTACTTCAATGTGTGTTTAGGATAGATTGGTCCTAGTGTTTGGAGAGATGTTGCATGCCTCCGTTATTTATCAAACTTGGCTTCTATGCCTTTTACTTTTCCTCACCTGCTCCATCTTTACTCTCCCAAACTATTTCATGAAGGGGGTTTTCCCTTGTGGCTAAAAGTAAGAGAGTATTAGTTACCCCTGAGGATGATAGAGATCGAGGCTGGTATGCTCACTTCGTTGCTTCTTCCACTAGTGCTTTGGTGGGTGAAGAAAATATGCCTTTTCCAGAAAAGTGGAATTTTGCACGTAAGTATTTGTATCTCACCTTTTTCCTTTCTCAAAATTGATTCTAATGTATTCTCACCCCTACTTTTTAGCAAATATGGGAGTTTTTGAGGAAATCCCCATCTTCCGTGCTTGGGTAGGAAAGTTGCTATCTGTTGCCCCTATGAGAGAAGATCTTGGAAATATCTCTCTTAGAGATTTGGGTGGAAAGTTAAAACACGCGGTACTTTTTCCCGCTTAGTCCTCTTCTTTTTCTCTTTTGCTAACTTAAGAGTTTCTTACCGTGACTCTTTTCTTTTGTTAGGATTTTCCATTCATGGTGTTAGTCCCGCTTCTGTTTCATCTGCGAGACTTACGGTGAGTCTTGCTCAAGAAAGGATTCTGAGCTCTTGATCGAAGAGAAAAGTAGACGGATCTCGTAGCTCTAAAGGTGAAGAGGAACAAGAAGAGGGTTCCTTAGTGCGCAGGCCTCGGGCTAGGAGGCACGTTATTTCAGATGATGAAGCCACCCTCCCTCCAAGTTCAGTTCCTTTGAATGAGCCTGAAGATGCTACTTTAGTGAGTTCTAATGAAGAGATGAATGCTCCCCCTCGTGACTCTACTGATCAGCTATTTTCCCGTGGTTTTGATAGTGAAGATTTTGGTCCCATTTCTGAAGAATTACTCCTTGCTCCTCTTCCAGCGGCAATTCTCAATCTACTATTTCTGTTGTTGCTGCTGCTGCTCCTCCCGCGGCTACTTTCACTTCCTCAACTGTCCTTGTTGCTACTACTTCTCATGTTGAAGTTGGTACTTCTAGTAGCAATAGGGTGATGAAAAAGGTTACCATAGAAGTCCCTGAAGGTGGTAATCTATTGAAAAAATTTGGTCAAGTCGGCGTATGGTTGAAACCTCTACTTGGCCCAGTTGAGAAGTCAAAGTTGGAAAGCCATAGCTCCTTGACATGGATGAATGATATTGTTCATTCATCTTTGCAGGTTCAAGTCTTAGCTTTTTCCTTTCTTTTCCTTGTGGTTATTTACTTTTGTTTGACAATCGCCTCTTTCTTTTCTTTTATAGATCAACTTGATAGGCATGGAGCTTATGAAGAGAATTTTTCACACTGAGCAGCTAGTCAATGATTATCGTACTGAAGCGGATAACTGGAAGGAACAATGCGAGGGTCTTCAATTGGAGAAGAAGTTTTAGCTGAAGAGAAGTGTGCTTTGGAACAGCAAGCAAGGATGAACGCGGCGGAATTGGCAGTTGAAAAAGCCTCTTCAAGTCAAGTTGGCAAAGACAAAAACATCCTTGAGTCTTCATTTGCAGTGCAACTTTCTAAAGCTACCAAGGAGATAAGGGGTTTGAAAGAACTCATTAATCAGAAGGAGACTTATGCCGGGGAGCTAGTTCAAACACTCACTTAGGTTCAAGAAGACCTGCGTGTCTCTTCTGATAAGATCTAGTTCTTGGAGAGTTCCCTCGCCCCTTTCAAGGTTTCTTATGATTCTTCTTTGATTGAGAAAGAAGAGTTGAAGGCTGAAATTGACCAGTGGGAGAAAGATTACAAAGCCCTTGAAGATAAATTGACACTTGATGTAAGTTGGGTTTTTTTGAATGCCCGCCTCGAGACTTTGATGGAGGCTAGCCAGGAAGGTTTTGATCTCAATTCCGAGATTGGTAAAGCTAAAGAGGCAATCGAAAAAACTCAACAAAGTAAAGACTTTCCTTCACCTGAGATCGGCGTTCCCGAAGGTGATGAGCTTACTCCTGGTGAAGTTGGTATTCAAGCTTCTTCTGCTCAAGTTGAATCTTCTCCCGCTGCTGATGATGCCATATTGGATTCTGCCTCTCCCGCTGCTGATAATGCCACATTGGATTCTGCCTTTTAGTTTTATCTCAGAACTTAGTTTGTTTTTGAACTTTTGATAGGAAGTTTTACTTTTTGGAATGGTTGGTTAGTTTTTACCCCGGGTTCGTTCCGGTGTTTGTTTATCAAACAAACGTTTTGGTTTTAACTAAGTATATACTTAGTTTTAGCCAAGTTTAATATATGATCTTTCGTTTAATTTGAGTTTTTGTTTACACTCCTTGACTTGCATTTAAAAATGCTTTAATATTTCGTGATTTTGGCATAGACACGAATTTTATAAAAGAGGGCCCTTTTATAAACGACACTAATGAAGAAGACGTCTCAACTTCATATTGGTGTAAATATATGAGAGAAGTAGGAAAATACATATTTTGAAGAAGTTTCATGAATAATTTGAGGAATTTTCATGTTTTGAACTTTCAAATTACATAACACTTTACAAGTATTCAATTAACTTTCTGTACGACATCTACAACTCTTTCATAATTGTTTCTCTTATAACAGATTTCAAAAAATTCTAGGGTATATCTTGCAACCCATGACTAATCATTGCCCTTAACCTAAGTACTCCTAGGATCTTGTAATTTATGTCCGCGAGTTTACACTTTATCAAAGCTTATTACAAAGGTTTTTGAATTAGACTTGTTTTTTGGCTCTTGACTTTTGATTTTTGGGTTGATCCAAGCTTGAACTCTGACTTTTAGTCTTCTTTGACTTTCAGTCTTCTTTGCCCTCTATCTATAGGCCTCCAAGTGTTAGAGCTTTGAAGTATGAAATCCGAGCACTTGATTATTCCTTCCATTTGGTCCATTTCCTGAAAAGGAAAATACATACGTGACTCGGAGGTATATTTTTAGATGATGACTGCTTAACCCATTTTATTTCCACTCAGAAAGGTTGTAACCCAGACAGGGAATAATTTTGTATCCCGCGTGTCTTTCAGGTCTAATATCATCATTTGGTGTGGGCTAGCTTTGTGCCTATCATCTAAAATGGTTAGTATAATTAAAAAAGAATAAAACTAAACCATACACGAATGATACATGACCGGGGGTTCTTCCTTTGCTTAGAAGTAATACTTCTTTAAAGGAACAACATTCCAATTTGATGGAACTACTTTGCTTTCCATTATTTCTAACTCATATGCACCCTTTCCAGCAATGCCTCGAATCCTGTAGGGTCCTTCCCAATTTGGACTCAACTTTCCTGCATTGGCCGCTTTTGTCGATTGAAAAACTTTTTTGAGGACGAAGCCCCAATCTTGAAGTATCTGAGATGAGGTTTCCGATTGTAATATCGCTCAATAATTTGTTTCTGCGCTGCCATCCTTATTAGAGCCACTTCTCTCCCTTCTTCAAGCAAATCTAAATTTATTCGCATCTCTTCCTCATTTGAGTCTTCAGTCGCTTGGGTATATCTTGTACTTGGTTCACCTATTTCTACTGATTAAGGCTTCAGCACCATGCACAAGTGAGAATGGAGTCTCTCCCGTACCTGTTTTTGATGTTGTTCGATAAGCCCAGGGGACTCTTGATAATACTTCTGGCCACTTACCTTTTGACTCCTCCAATCTTTTCTTCAAGTTATTAATAATAGCTTTGTTTGTCGATTCGGCTTGTCCATTAGCCACAGGATGGTAAGGTGTTGAAGTTATCCTTTTAATCTGCCAACTCTGAATGAATTCTGTGATTTTCGCACCTATGAATTGCGGGCCATTATCACATACGATTTCTTTTGGAACTCCGAACCGGCATATGATGTTTTGCCAAATAAAGTCCCTGACTTCATTCTCCTGCACCTGTTTGAAGGAACCTACTTCTACCCACTTGGTAAAATAATCTGTTAATACTAATAAATATCGTACCTTTCCTTTGGCGTGTGGTAGTGGACCTACAATATCCATCCCCAATTTCATAAAAGGCCATGGTGAAATAACCGGATGTAATAGCTCTGCTGGGCAATGCATGTTGTTGCCATATCGTTGGCATTTGTCACACTTGGCCACAAAACTCTCCATATCTTCTTCTATTTTTGGCCAATAATACCTTGCTCTAAATAGAGTTTTTACCAAGGATCTTCCTCCTGCATGATTTCCATAGTGTCTCTCATGTATTTCTCTCATCACATACTCTGTTTGAGAAGGTCCAGACATCTTGCTAAAGGCCCTCCAAACATCTTTCAATACAAGTTGCCACGAACCAAACAATAACGGGCAGCTTTTCGTCGAAGTAACTAAGCCTTTTTCTTATCTTCAGGTAAAATCCCGTACTGCAAGAAATTAACGAACCCATTTCTCCAATCCCAAGTTAAGTTACTGAAATTTACCTCGTTTTGATCCTGGTCGAGTGCCGAATGAAACAAATGTATTACGGTAGCATTTTCTTCATTTGTTACTTCTGCAACAGATGCGAGATTAGCCAACGCGTCTGCTTCCGCATTTTCCTTCCTAGGTATTTGCACGATTTTTCACGATTGGAATTGTCTGATTAATTCGCGTGCCTTTTCCAAATATTGTTGCATCCTCGCCTCTCTAGCGATATAAGTCCCCTACATTTGATTAACTACAAGCTGTGAGTCACTTTTGATTAGAATTTGCTCTATTCCGAGTTCTCGTGCCAATTCCAGACCTGCAATTACAGCTTCATATTCTGCTTCATTGTTAGTAATGGGACGACACTTTATATCCTGCCTTATGGTTTCTCCTGAATGTGAGATTAGAACAATGCCTAAACCCGCTCCTTTAACATTTGCGGAGCCATCAGTAAATAGGGTCCAAGTACCCGAATTAGATACGGTGAATACCTATAGTTCCTTTTCTGCTTCAGGAACTATCCCTGAGCTGAAATCCGCCACAAAATATGCTAAAACCTGTGATTTTATGACAGTTCTAGGTTGGTATGCGATATCATATTCACTGAGTTCTATAGCCTACTTGGCTAACCTACCTGACAGTTCTTGCTTATGCAATATATTCCTTAAGGGGTAAGCGGTCACTATAGAGATAGGGTGATATTGAAAATAAGGCCTCAACTTTCTAGATGCCAAGATTAGTGCTAAAGCAAGTTTTCTAAATGAGGATATCGAGTTTCAGCATCCAATAAAGATTTGCTAATATAATAGATTGGAGATTGTTTACCTTTGTCTTCACGTACTAACACTGCACTTACCGCCATTTCTGATACATTGAGATAGATGAGTAGCCTTTCTCCATCCTTCGGTTTAGCCAGCAACGGTGGGTTTGACAAGTATGCTTTTAGATTTTTTAGTGCTTGTTGACATTCATCAGTTTACTCAAATTGGTTTTGCTTTTTCAACACTAAAAAGAACTTAAAACTTTTCTCCGAAGATTTAGAAATAAATCTTCCCAAAGCTGCTATCCTACCTGTCAGCCTCTGCACCTCTTTTTTGCTCGTGAGTATGTCTGGTATTTCTTCAATGGCTTTGATCTGTGCAGGGTTTACTTCTATACCTCGGTTAGAAACAAGGAAACCTAAAAACTTACTTGAAGCCACGCCAAAGGCACATTTTTCGGGATTTAACTTCATATTGAACTTGCGGAGAATCTGAAAAGTATCTAACAAATGTTGGATATGATCTCCCGCCTGTGCTGACTTGACCAGCATGTCATCGATGTAGACTTCCATAGTTTTTCCCAAGTGTTCTTGGAACATTTTTGTTACCAATCTCTGGTACGTGGCTCCAGCATTCTTTAATCCGAAAGGCATGACTTTCTAATAGTAAGTCCCCCCGTATGTGATAAAGGAAGTTTTTTCCTCGTCTAAAGGATCCATTTTTATCTAATTATATCCTGAATAGGCATCTAAAAAACTTAACAATTCATGTCCTACAATAGAATCAATTAGTAAATCTATATGCAGTAAAGGAAATGAGTCTTTAGGACAATCTTTATTTAAATCAGTATAATCTACACAAACTCGCCATGCTACTATAGTATTAGCTAGCTAGTCAGGATATTTTACCTCCCGTATGGACCCAATTTTTAAAAATTTTGTACCTCATCCTGGATCACCTGATTTTTGAAGGATCCTTGCTTTCTTTTCTTCTATTTGACAGGTGGATACGATGGATCTTCATTCAGCTTGTGGGTCATTACCTCCGGTGGTATACCTGTCATATTTGAATGCGACCAAGTAAAGCAATCTGCGTTAGCTTGTAAAAATTTGACAATTTTACCTTTCATTTCTAGGCTTAGCTTCATTCCAATATAAACTTTTCTATCTAGCCATTGCTCGAAAAGCGTGATCGCCTCAAGTTCTTCTATTGTTTTTTTTGATGTTTTCATTCTCTTCTGGCTCTTGAATGGCATCAGGCCTTGAATCTACGTCCGTTTGTCCACCTTCAGTTGAGGTTTGTGCTGCTTTATCCTCAATTGAATTCTGTAATTGCTATTTTTCATCTGCACCATCGTTCGCTATGCTCGAATCCGCCACTGAATTGATACTTCTAGAAGCCTGTCGATCTCCACAAATTTTTCTAATCCCTCATTGTGAAGTGAATTTTATAACTTGATGCAAAGTAGATGGAACAACATCCATATCATGAATCCAAGGCCTACCCAGAATCATATTATACGCCATGTCCGTATCTATTACTTGGAATTTCGTATCTTTGACAGCTCCTTCTACAAATGTGGTAAGCACTATTTCTCCTTTTGTAACAATGCTTGAATTGTCAAATCCAGATAAGGTACGTGCTTTGGGCACCATTGTGTCATCAGCTTGCATCTTGTTTACCACCCTCAGAAGAATGATATTTACGGAGCTACCTGTATCAATCAAAACTCGTTTCACATTACTATCATGTACAAGTAAAGATATTACCAGTACATCATTGTGAGGGATCATCACGCCATCTGCATCTGCATCATCAAACATTATACTGTCTTCTTCTAAAACTTGGCGAACCCGCTTTCCGTGGGTAACCGTGACTTTTGATGTCTTTTTTGCAGCCGTATATGCCACGCCGTTGACCTCTTCTCCTCTGCTTATCACATTAACCGTCCTTTTTGGTGATGGAGGTTTCGGTGGCTCTTGTCTATTCTTCATATACGTTTGCTTACCCTTCTCACAAAATAAATTGGTTAAATAACCTTGTTTTAACAAATGCTCTATTTCACCTTGTAGCAATCTGCAATCTGTTGTTTTATGACCGTGGTCGTTATGAAACTCGCACCAGAAATCTGGATTTCTTCTGCTAGGGTTTGATCTCATTTCTTTTAGCCACCACACCTTATCTCCCATACTTCTTAAAACAGCTACCAACTCAGAAGTGCTAATATTGAAACTGTAATCACCAATCTTTGTCTTTGTATTAACATTGCTATCCCGCGCATCTCGCTCTTTCCCGAACTTGGATGATGAACTTGCATCTCTATCTCTTGATCTAGAACCATACCTTGGATTTTCTTGTTTAGAGCATGAATCTCGTCCTGCTGGTCCCATGTAAGGTTCATACCTGTTCTTACCGGACCTTTTTCGGTTTCTGGTCGCCTCGAACTTGTTATTTCATCACCCCTTAACCGAGTGATAGTGTCTTCTTATATCCGCAGCTTCGTACTGTACCTGTTGTACACATCATTCCAAGTTTTCTATAGTAGCGGTATTGTTTGGAGGAGGAGTTGGTGGCGCAGTTGGCAATCCACTGACGAAAGCTTGAAGGGCATTGTTGACGTGTTCTGCAATTAGCTGTTTTAATACGTCCTCGGCAGTTTGTTCATCCCCTTGTTGATTATTCGTATGTGATGTCGATCTTTGAGGTGACCCCTCTCGGCAGTGTCGAGGAGAATTTTGAGGTGAAGGGATTGGGGTTCCTCCCTCTTGTTGGTTCAGTTGGTTGTTGTCGTTGGCAGTCGACATGATTGTTTGACAGAAAAGTGAATTTGGAAAGTGAAACGATTATCAGATTCCCGGTAACGTGGTAACGGAACCAATTTATTTAACAAAAAATATATCTTTCGGTCAAAGTCTAATTTTAGAAGAAAACGGGTTATTGATAACCAAGTTTAGCTTCACTTTCGCAATGGTATCAAAGGAAAATAACAAGAATAACTAAGAAAATAACTTATTGCAAAGTCAAGGTAGAGAATTTCGAGAAAGCATAAAAATAAAGTGTATATTTCAATATTGTCTCAGGTGTGTCTTTACAAATAATATTTTGTGCCCTTATATAGGAATGTACAATAGTAACGGGTTTCCCCCATAATTTGAGCTAATTATGGGCATTAATGATATTGATTGCCCATTATTTTAGATTCTCATAACCGATGCATTTATTGCTATAAACGCCTTAAATATGTTACGATTCCCCTTCCTTATTTTTTTCCGGTCCATGTATTTTTCCTTCTTTCTACTATTTATTCATTCTTTGCCAGCTGTTAGCCCGATACTGTCTCGTGGGTGTTTCTTCCCGTGCCTTTTCTTACTCTGTTAAATAAGACTGCCACATACTGCTATATTATTTTTCTACATGTTATGCAATGTAAGCAGTCTAATATTCCACGTGTAGCTCTTTTTTACCGCCAATACATGAAGGCAGAAAACTAGAATGAAAAGTTTGTATATTTGATGAGCCTCCAATGGAGTTTATATACAAAGGAAGTAACCAATTGTGCTAAGCTAACTCCTATAAGGTGAAAATATAATCAGTACAAAAAACAAATTAACTGAAAAAGCTAAATCCCGTGGATACTAAACTATAGCCTAAAGTTACTGAACAAAGACCCATTCAAACCTAACAGCGAGTGTTAAGATGTAACAGGAGTAGTACATGCGTTATTACAAGGTAGGAGTAACTTCTGCATGCACATCATCCTCTCCAGAGCTCACATACATGTGAAATTATACTACTTCCTCCGTTTCACTTTTATTTGGCCACTGTTGACTTTGCACACCCCTTAAGAAATAATAAATAAAGTACATAATTTATCATGATACCCATATTAATTAGTGTATAGCCTTAATGGATTTGGAAAATGATATGAAATGGGTAAGTAATGTTAAGGGCAAAACAAAAAAATAAATTATTTTTTACTTGATATGCAAAAAAGACAAGTAAAAATAAAAATTTATTTTTGGAATACTGGACAACTAAAAGTGAACAGTGGTAGTATGTTATTGTCACCTTTTGGAATTCAACATCACATTGCACGTCAACTCGTCAAAATCTTTAAGGAAAATATTGACAATCCCAAGTTCTTTTACCCCATTAAGAAGAAATATTTGTTGCAATTAAATCGTTGTTGATTGACTGAGGCTTAAATTGCAGTCAGCTAGCCAGAAAAAGGAAGTTACAGACATTCTGATCCATTCTATTTAACACTCCACGCATAACGTTCGAAATAGTGAATGATAACCAAGAAACACAACTCTTCAAAAACATCACATCATTATTCTTCTTTAACAGAAATATTTATATAGTTAGACAGCATAACTTATTCAACATACATAATTCGATGAAGCCTTAGCCTTAACCAGTGTTCTGCATTCCAGCAGCAATACCTTTCATTGTCAAGATAAGGGTGTCTTCCAATCCGGGAGCATACTCACTCATAGGATTCAGCTTCACTAACTCAGCAGCCGGTTTACTCGATTCCATGATCTCCTTATCTAGATGTGGCCGCACCTTCACATTGTAGCTGGGGTCGCGAATTCGCTTCAATGTGTAGGCTTGACAAACATTGAGGGTGGTAATATAAGAATCGCGAAGTTTGAGTCTCTGCCTCAAGTATGGATCTCCTTCCAAAAGATCCTTATGCCCAGCAACCTAATAAAAGTAGCAACATTGAAATAAAATATCAAGCCTAGCTTTTGATGAGATTTCAAGAATCCAAGTCACTAATGAGCTCTAGTGGACTTTCGGGTGAATCAATTAAGAAAAGATTTCAGTACCTGAAGGAGAAAGCTCTTTGTTTCTTCATATTTGGACCTCAAGTGCTCTCCAAGCGGCCATAGATCTTCTGATACTAAAAGCTTATCATACAATGCAGCAATACCAGGGTCTCCCTTAGCAAAGACCATTTCGATCAAGTCAAGTGTCACTCTGAAGAAAGGCCATCCGTTGTACATATCCTTGAGCATTTGCAGATTTCTTATATCCTTCTCAATAACATGCTTGAATGCGGCCCCAAAGCCAAGCCAGACTGGGAGATGAAACCTTGTCTGAGTCCATGCGAAGATCCATGGAATTGCTCGAAGAGATTCGATCCCACCACTTGGCTTCCTTTTTGCGGGGCGACTTCCAATATTCATGCGACCATATTCTAATTCTGGGGTTGCCTGCATTTTTTGACAAACAGAAAATAGAAAGTTCAGTTTCATATGCACATTACGTGGGGCAAGTGCACAGATAAGATATGCTATTTAGAGATTAGCCGGTACTTATTTTGTCCTGAAATTTTAAACTAAATATATGAACTTCAGGACAATTCAAAACATTTTTGTCCTAAAAATTTGAATTGAAACACTAAAATTTAACGCACTGACTAATTTCTAAATACAGCCATCTAAAGTGGCTACCTGATGTCATTTCTACACATTACATATAGGGCTAAAGAAAAATATTTATCCACCTATCTCTATAGTAACCTATACCTATAGTATATAGATATAGAACAAAGTATAGATTATGGTGTTTATACATCAGCCCAACCAATGACTATTCATGATTCCATAATTGAATCAATGCCATACCGGTTCTTAGAGGAATGTTATGGTAAAACTTCATTTTAAGTCACCAATGTCTGAAATGTAAATGCCATCCATGTCTGTTTTGACTAATTATTAGAAACTGACCGCTTTCACCTATTAACAAATTGTTCGTGTCCTTCAATTCTTTGTATTTTGGTTGCTGAATGTTCTTTTCTTTTACCTCTTTTTAAATGATCCATTAAGAGTCTTCTAAAAGCAGTTCTAATCAACTTATGAAGTATCTTGAATGTACTTACAAGGCGGAAGTATTCAACAAATCGTGGATCCTGGAACACCAAAGACCGATACTCTTTCGTAGCAACAACAGACATCTCATCCAATAGGGCACGCCACTCTGGCTTTGGAGCCACAGGGGGGTTCATTCCATGCTCAAGTGTAGCTGCTGTGAAACGCTGAAGAGTTCTGAAGCACAAGTGTTCCTCCCCAAACGATTGTTCAATAACTTCACCTTGAACAGTCACACGAAGTGAACCGTGGATTGTGTCAGGAGGCTGTGATAAAATGGCAAGGTGGGTGGGACCCCCTCCCCGTCCAACAGTCCCTCCTCGGCCATGAAACATTGTTAGCTTTACTCCAAATTCTTTCGCCACGTTTACAAGTTCCTCTTGAGCCTTGTACAATTGCCAAGCTGCAGATAGTCGGCCAGCATCCTTACCCGAATCAGAATACCCAATCATAACTTCTTGTTTCCCATTGATACGGTTTCTGTACCAATCTATGGAGAACAACCGAGCAACGGAAGCAGGTGCAGACTCAAGATCAGCAAGCTTTTCAAACAACGGGACAACCCTCAATGGACTTTTTACATGACATTCACGCTGCAAAAGCTCAACGGCAAGCACATCAGAGGGTGCCGTGGCCATTGAAATAATATAAGCACCAAAATTATCGGCAGAAAGTTCCGCAATGACATTAAAGGTATCCAAAACATCAGCGATTTCATCAGTTTTAGGGAGATCAGGTCCAAACAGTGGACGCTTTCCACTTAGTTCAGATAAGAGCCATTCCTGTCTCTTCTCTTCAGACCATTCTTTATAGGATCCAATACCCAGGTGCCTCGTTATAGCATCTAGAACGTCAGTGTGCCTATCTGACTCTTGCCGGATATCAAGTCTCACAAGAGAGAGACCAAAGGTGGAAACTTGCCTTAGAAAATCAAGAAGGCTGCCATCCGCAATTGGTCTGTCACCGCAAGCGCATAGAGATCTATAGCACAGCTCCAGAGGTTCCAGGAACTGCAGGACAAGGACAACCATCGTTTTTACATATTCAAATGATAGAGAAATAGGCATGCATATTAGCAGATCTGAATACCAAGAATTATCTCTAAACATTTAAGAAATTAGAACCATGCCATTTTGGTTGGACTTAGCTCACAAATTCGGTGTTGTAGCACATGCTAGAACTTTGTCTTAAAAGCAAGATGAATATTGTCAAACAAGAATTTCAAATCTTTGCTTGATTTCATTTGCGTATTATCTTACAGAAACTATTTTCTTCTCTCTTTCAACATTTAGCGCACAAACTGTCTCAACTACTTAGACAGCCAAATCCACCTTCAATTAAAAATACTAAAAATCACACATAGAAAATATCATTGACACACATATTGGAAATAGATAGGATATTCTTCAGAATTGATAAATTTGGAAGTTGAGCTAACAAGTTCTACATTATTGCAAAGAGGTGGTCAGAAATAAAAAGAGTTTCTGAAAATTACCTGTTCAACATTTGTGAATGTTGACTCCTCAGAAACATCAGAGTACCCATTGGCTAGTAACTGACGAGCGCGTTCCCGTGTATTATATAACTTATCTCTCACATCAGCAAGAAGAACACGGTAGGGCTCGTTCGGTGGAATTTGCTTCCAAAACTCTGTTTTAGTAAATTAAGCAAAAGGAGCAGTTAGTAATTGAAGGGGTACAGAGACTATTGAATATTAGCAACGATAATCATGAAAAGAGAAAGGAAAGGTGGAAGAGAATAATATGTGAGATGCAATACACTTCCAGAAAACAAGTCTGGTAGCAGACCAAAGAACAGAGGTGAATACCAATGTAGTGCTTCGTATCTCTTTTGGAAGTCCTATGAAGCTCATCTGCACGTGCACGGAGCTCATCATTGCATCGCCACATTGAAAGCTGTCATAGGCAAAATAAAAAGGGACAGAAAAAAATGTTAGTTAAGTCACTGCTGCAGGATCAGGGGTAAAGTGCAAGCAACAATATCCAGTGAACCAATTTGTCACCTCAAACATAAGATCCTCAATCTGAGAGAAATACAGTTTTGCAGCCATCATTCTAGCCAACAAGCACACATCTCTTGTCACTTCAGGGGTTACTCTAGGGTTGCCTGCATGCAAATCAAAAATCATGGTGCCTTTACAAAGAAATTCAAACCTTATTCAAACTTGGCATGCGATTATATTGAGCTTCAGGGAGAATATTTTCTCATGTCACTCGAGAATCAAAAGCAAGATGCTTCTACTGCTCTAAGCTAATGCGTACTGTAAAGCTTTATAAGTACCATTTTACCATCTAGCTATGATTTGCAGATAATATGCGATCGTGAATGAGTTGAGAACACCTCACCTAAACAAACATCATCTTTTTGTCCCTCAAAGGTTAGATTTGCAACATATGAGCCATGGATTTATACAAGGATACACCGAATTCATTGACCTTTGAGCATTTCTATAAACTGAACCATCTTAATCAACCATAAATTCCACTTGTATCAGAATTAGTTCCTATTAATATGTGCTTAATCTGACTCAAAGAGAGAACAAAAAAAGAAGACAATGCTACTTGTAAAGAAAGACCGTACCATCTCGATCACCACCCATCCAAGAGGAAAACTGAATGAGAGGGGCATTGTAGGGAACACGCTCATTTATTCCAATATTCTTCAAAGCAGTGTCAACACGGCGTAGGAATTTCGGCACCCCTTTCCATATTGTCTCATGGAAGTAACTCATCCCTGCCCTCATCTCATCTTGTGGAGTTGGTGGAGTCCTCCTGATTTCATCTGTGCGAAAGGCTGCTTGAATCTGTATGCAGCGAAAGAGCAGAGTCACAGGAATGTATAGTTATTAATATTCTTTATGCAGAGGTGTGAGGACTTATGGGTATTCTGGCAATGCTTAAAACCCAAAATCATGTTAAACGGGCAAAAAATAAGTTGCAAAAATCAAGAAATCAAATAGTTCTGACACCTGGTTAGTGAGCTTTACTGTATTCTCCTTATTTGTTCATCTGTTTTAAACCAAATACCTGCCAGCTAGCCTTCTTAATACCAATGCAGGTACACTAGTTCTTCTTAGTTTTTTCCCCCTCTAAGGAACTTTGCTTTTGTATGTGTCTAACAGCTTACAACCTTTGAAACGCACAAAAATAAGGTAATTTGGCAGCTTAAAAACCTGTACGGAGGTGAATCTGTTTCTTCCCATTTAAAAGCTAAGATATGGTCCCTGAAAGAACTAGCTTCCTTAACAATTCAACCTAAATTTCTCATTGTATACATATAATCTGCCTATCCGAGTTTTGTCATCAGCTTTATATATCATCTTTGCCTTACATGAAGAAGGAAAAAAAGAAAAACTCCAATATCAATGTTTATGCACCAGGGAGTGAAAAAGCACTAAGAGAATACTCTACAACCAGCACAAATTTCCTAAAGCACCATTCTTGAACGTGTATCTATTCAAGCATTACTCGTATCCATTTTAGCTTGGCACATGTTCACTAAACAACATTTCTGTACACTACTTCATATGCCAACTAAAATTTAAGCCTTCCTTGAAACTTAAAATTACAGCACTGATGAAATGGAGGGGATCGACATAATAGAAAAGAGAGGAAGACTACAACAACGCCAAAATTTTGAACCTCATACCTCTCTTTGTAGAGCCTCGTCTAGCTCCTGCTTATCATCAGGAGTTATATCTTTCGCGTACAACTGCGTCAAACAATCACGAACCCTGGAGAGCAAGTGAGAAATGAGAATCTTATCTTGTCTAGTTAAGTACAAATAAATTGAAATTAAAAAAAAAAAAAAAAAAAAAAAAAAAAAAAAAAAAAAAAAAGAGCTGCTCTCTAGATGAAAATATAGATGAACCGAACAGATACTGTCTTCTTTCCTTAAATCGTCTTTTTACATCTTCAGAAATAGACTTATAGTTAGGTAACCTACAAAAAGTATGGGTATGCGCCAACAGAGCCCCATGAACAGATTGAGTAGGATATGCTGTTATTTCAGCACTCATTTTAGTTAACTACAGCAATTGTAACAAACAGACCTTGCATGCTTCTGAAGCAAAGACCTACGAACAGACTGAGTAGGATGTGCTGTTAACACCAAATCAACAGTCTGGTTCTTCAAAGCATCAAAAACTTCTTGGGGCGATTTGCTTAGCTGTCCGACAAGCTTCCTAAGGGTCTCTTCAATGTCTGATTCAGTTAGTGCAGAAGCCTCATCCGAAAAATTACGCTTTTTTAGCTTGCTTCTTCGTCTGTAAGCTATCTGAACCTCTTCGGCAAGGTTTGCCAAGTTAAGCATGTTAGAGAAAGCTTTAGTAACTACAATGGAATCTCCAGCATCCAAACTGGTAAGCATTCTCCCAAGCTCTTCCAACTTCTGAGGGTCATGCTTTCCTTCGTATTCAGCAGAAAGTTCATAACACTCTTGAACCTAGCACAATGTAGCACAGAAGTAAGTTCCAACCAGTTCTACCAGCAACCGCAAACACATTGTAACAATGAAGACAACAGAACCCTCAATATGATGTGCCCTTGCAAAGATAGAAACAGCATTCAGCACTCGAAAGTCAAACATCGACGCACATTTATCCCAGCTAAATATTCTTTGATAGAATAGAATATTAAAGGATACGTGAGCACTACCCAAGGACCAAAGCTAGTCCCTTAGGAACGGGTGAGTTTACAAAAGCTAAAACCAACTTAATAGAAGAACAGACAGTGCCAAATCAGATCATAATAGATAAGAAACAAGGTGGATAGAAGTAAATTTCTCTCTTCTTTTCACAAAGAAAGATACTTTGCACATTATTGAAAAAGAATGTAGTCCCTGATTCAAGGGCTAATAGAGACTTCTCCTTGTCTTAGTCACCATGACTGAACTAATTCAAAACAGCATAACTCTATGTCTTAGTCAAACTAGAAGCTCCATCGCCCTCACAATCCATTTCGTCCTTTTTATTGGTTGTATGCAGATTAAGGAGAAACTCCTGTAGGCTATGGGTGTTTTTGCTGCGTAGCCTTTCAGTTTTGAAGTTTAGCATCAGACCCCATATAGAGTACTTCAGCGGTGCT
>NW_017670498.1:554973-580467 GCF_001879085.1 Nicotiana attenuata | reverse complement strand
GGGGGGTTCCTCCCCCCTAAGAAGTAAACAAGAAAGACAAGTTTTGGATTGGGAAGAACACTCAACTCAAAACTTCGTATATGCTCTAAACAGACTTAAGGATTAACAAATTAACAACATCACGAAAATTGGCCTAGCGCATTGAGACCAGCAATTAAGAATGCATTACCAGTCTATCTGAATCCACCACCTCATCCCCCCCCCCCCCCTTCCCGACGAATAAAACAGTAACGCACATAAGTTTTATTTTGAAGAACACCAAGAAAACTTTTTATATGCTGTAAACTAGTCTACGGACAAACAAAACCAAGCATAATGGAAATTAGCCTAGTACGTGCATACATACCACAATACAAGTAAAGTACAAATCTTTTCCACATACACCACATAAACATCAAAAAGTGCAAAAATTAAGCTTAATAGAAGTTTAACAACAATAAATCAAAATATTATGACTAAAGTACCATTCTTTTCTACTCACACCACACAAACATCAGAAAAGAAATGCAGCAAAGGAGTTTAAGAGTTTGAAAACACCTAAACATTTACGGAATAACAAAACTACGCACAATGTAAGATATGAATAAATTATCAGTCTATCTGATAAAACACAAAATTGAACTAACTACCAGCAAAACATTATGTATAATCAGCATAGTGCATTCAAACCACAAATTATGAACAAAGTATCAGTCTTTTCCACTCACACCAGTTAATCATCAAAACAAACCAAGAAACGAGTTTAACGGAAGTTGATTAAACACAAAATTAAATTAAACTAAGCATAATGTATAATTGGCATTCTGGCATAGTGCATTCAAACCACAAATTATGAACAAATTACCAGTCTTCTCCACTCACACCACATAAAAATCAGAATAAAGACAGTTAAGAAGTTAAACAGAAGTTAATAAACACAAAATTAAGCGAATCAAAAAGTAAAAAAAAAAAAAAAAATTACCGTTTCACGAATATCCTCGCCATGCAAATCCTGCAAAATATCAAGAAAACGGTCAAGCAATAAAGCATCATACTCCACAAGTTTATCATCCTCTGACACTTTTGCTGGTGCCAATAGCCTCAGTTGTGCATCTATTGATGCCATCTTCTCAATTTTCCTGCTCATCTTCGCCTCCTCCAAATACACTCTTTATTTAAGTTAAAAGAAAAAGAAAAAAGTTACACGAGAATTCTACGGATTCTTTCAACCAAAATCACGGAGAAAACTAGGGGCGTTTGACAGTTTTAACCATTAACTGAAAACATTCAACAAAATCATTGTAGTAATGAAAAGTAAAATTCAATTATTATAGGTATCACGTGATGCCTGTGAAGGAAAAATCTAGAAGAAATAGGAGAGAGAGAGAGAGAAGAAGGGATTTTGAAGCAAAGTTGCAGAGTATTTGGGGTTTGGTAGCTTTATAGAAGAAGGTTTGTGAAGAACAGAGTGGAAAGTTTAGTTTTCAACTAGAAATCAAAGTCTATCGTATTACTGATGTCTTTTGTCTAATTATGGTAAATCTTTGGGTTGAAAATTGAAATAAAAGAATTTTTAGATAAGCGGTGGAATATTCCATGGAAGAAAAAAAGAATCTTTTTATGCAATTTAATTCGCATTTATCTGGTTTTATTTATCTTAATAAAAGTTTTTATTCCAAATTCTTTTTCTTTATATTTATTTATCATTTGTTTAGTTATATGCCTGTGAAAAGGTCTTGGATTGGGTTCCAAAGTTATTGGCATAATATAATCTTCTTTTTATTTCTTTTATATTTGACACTTAGCAGTTAGCACTATATATTCTTTGCAAAATGTTTGACTAATTGAACTTTGTAATTCAAGATTTGGTCACAAACTTTCTAAATCATTCCATAATGTTCTAATTAAGACAGTATCAATCAAAGACGTTTTGGTCTACTCAATGACCATGTAAAACATTTATGAAAGCATCCACCAGTCAATGTGACAGTTCTGTTAATCCGGTGATCAATATTTATATTAGAGTTCCACTAATTTAGATTATACTGTTTAAGGTTCATTAAATAGAGAAATGAATTTTAAGTAGGAATTTTTCTTTTCGGAGCTCAAATCCAAAACTTGTAAAGCAGAAAGAGCACATTCATCCCCATACAATCTTTAATGGTGTCATATAACACAGTTAGAGGAGATTTCGAACAAATAATTTAACAGAGAATATGCGATAAATTACAAGCAAATAATAACAACACTAGAAAGGAACCTTCTAGAAGAAAATATTAGCTTTCAATTCTGTATTCATCCATATTTATGTGAGTGTATTTAAATTTTGAGAGCCAAATAAATTAATTTTAACCGTAATCTTTTTATGTCTTTTAAATATTTTAAATTATTAACTATAGTGACTTATAGTGTTTCAAATATTTAAAATTTATTTCAAAAAACCTAATAATTCTATGTCTAAATATATAGTGAGAATTAAAAAGTTTAAATCTCGAAAAGTAAAAAGTGTCACATAAATTGAGAATTTGGACATATTGTTTGATTAAAAAGTGTTAAGCCTTTTTGCTAAACTAATTAGATAAGATGATAATGGGTAAATCCTAGTTAAACATAATAAATCCTAAATCTGAATTTGGTTAAAATGAACAACGTGTAACTGCACTTAAACCAATTTAATACAGAGGGAGTGTTTAATGGTATTGCTATGAATGTATGGGGGAGTAATGATAAGTAATAAATATATTAAATGACAATAAATGTAAATAGAGAGAATGATTATTCAATGAGGTGGATGATTCTCCCTCTGACAATGATGTAAGACAAACAAATGTGGGAATATAGAAAGTTTTCTCTCATCTGATGCGAGAAAGTGTGGGATCAACAACAAATCGAATCTTTTTGTAAAGATAATGTTTGTAATTTACTTGAGAGTCGATGAGAGAACCTATCATATAGAATATTACATACCCTCTTTTTTCTCTCTCTATTCCCACTTATATGGGACATATCCCTTACCTAACTGAAAGTACAAGTGCCAGAGAATATTCCGTAGAATATTCCTCTAAAATATCTTATTACTAAACTAGTCGCTTGGGCTGATCTGAGTACTCGACCTCGACCCTAGTTACTCAGCTCACCAATAAGTTCCTTCTTAAGAACGACCTCGGCCTAATCGGCTTTTAGTTATCCTCTCTTAGCCAAGATTCCCTCGGTCAGATTTTGACACATACAATACCTTCTGTACGGGTAGTTAAAAGTATAATCTTATTGTAATCGAAAGTAGTCTTATTATTAAGTTTTCCTTTATCCATCACAATGAGTGGAAAAAAAGGGGATAATATTGAGCAATTGAGTAATTATTACTTCCTTCGTTCCAATTTATGTGAACCTGTTTGATTGGGCACGAAATAAAAAAAATGAAGACTTTTAGAATTTGTGGTCCTAAACAAGTCAAACAGGGGCCCAAATTATTTGTGTGGTTATAAAAGCTTTTCATTAAGGGTAGAATTGTAAGTTTAAGCTAAATTGTTACCAAATTTAGAAAGGGGTCATTTTTTTTTAAACGAACTAAATAGGAAATAAGCTCACATAAAGTGGAACAGATAGACTATATATACATCATCTCAAAGATGTGAGAGAACTGGAGTCAACACTTGATAGGGAATCCATTGATCTT
Organism: Nicotiana attenuata; assembly: GCF_001879085.1. NCBI lineage: Eukaryota > Viridiplantae > Streptophyta > Magnoliopsida > Solanales > Solanaceae > Nicotiana > Nicotiana attenuata. The sequence goes on along the minus strand of NW_017670498.1, from coordinate 576,812 downwards.
ATCTTAGTCAAGTTCCATATTTCTGGTGAATGAGAATTGGTCAAACAAATATACATCTTGATGTTTTAGAAAATAACTTTTTGGATTCAAGAAGACAAGAAACATGACACACAGGTACTTCCCCCCTACCAGCTGACATTAATTTGACTCTAAAAATCCTAATCATAACATATTCTACTCCTATTGTTTTTCTGTTAGAAAGCAAGCTACACTTTTTTTGTTTCCTAAACGTAACTCTCAGAATTTAATCATTATCTATTTTAATTAATTACTTGCACTTTGAACTTTAGCTAATGCTAATACTTTAGAAATTGAAACATATATAGATATGGTATAAATTCTTCAAAACTGGTGATTTTTTTTTATATTGTAAAACAACTTCAACCTTTTTTACCAAAAATAAAAGGAGGAAGAATCTTATGAGATTTACGTATCCGACTAAAGTGATCACATGCGAGACAAATTTTCTTACTAAGAGCTAGCAAAAATACTTCTACAAATTGTTGTTAATGCATTATTTTTTTTATCAATCCAAAAGGGGGGAAAAGGCCACAAATTGCCAACAAAAGTAATATAACCCCACAAAAAGGGAAAAGGGAAAAAAATATATTATTCGGTTAAACAGAATCACAATAAACCCCATTAATATACCCATGGAGATGAGAATAATACAGCCATCAAACGAAACACTAATAACTCTCTCATTTTCTCCATCTAAAAACTTAAGAGATTATTACATAGAGAGAATATTAAAACAACCAAACAAACTCAAAAGAAAAATTCACACAAAACAGAAGTTACGTACTGATCTGACTTTAAAATTACAGAATCTCACAACTCCAAAAATTACTTGCCTTTTCCTTATTTCCTACATCTTATATCTGAAAAAGCCACACAAACTTAAAAAGATATACTCTATATATATAGATGAACAAGTTCAGAGGAACTTGATGGAAGTACCCTCCTGATGCAGGAGTTGGTGGTGGAAGCTGAGGTAAAGTCGTCATCTCCGCCGGCGCCATCACCTCCTCTAGAGGAAAATAGAGAGCTTACAGTCTCGACAAAGCTCTCAAAAATTTGAGCTTTGATCTTACCCCTTTTGGGTGGATGTGCTCTCTTTTGTGTCTGTTGCATGTTTGGTGTTGTAACTGCTGCCATAAGAATATAGTAAGTAACAGAAAAGTAGATGGAGAAATTCAAGTAGGCTTTGAAAATACAGCCTATATTATGAGAATATGAAGGAAAGAAAGAGATCAAGAACTCAGGGGGAGAAATGAAAAGTCAGGGGGATGTGGCCGGAAAAAGCCCCATCGGAGAGAAAATTAAAGAAGAAGAGGAAATGAGAGCTAAAGTAGGAGAAATACGTGCGGTTTAACTGCTTTTTATAGGAAAATTTTGATGGGATTTACGGAGAAATTTCTGTTCATGAAAGTAGCGTACATCTACACGAAAGCTGATTAAAAATGCATTCTTTCAATATGAGAGTGAGGTAAATGATCAAATATCTTGTAGTAGTAGCTAGTATTCGAAATTGAGTAACTTAGCTTTCCGGTCTAGTATTGTCTCGTGATAGTTAGCGGCGAAACTAAGATTTTTCATTATAAGATGTCTTAATATGTAAGAGTAAAATAAAAGAAAAATTAACATATAGTATATATACGTATGAAAAAAAAAAATTATCGACCGACGATGTAAAAAGTAACAAAATTGATCACATAGTACATGTACATTTTCCTCTTTTTTCCCTCTATCCATATGATCTCTACTTATACATTTAGCTTATAAGTATTAGGGTGTAAGTGCATCTTACATATTCTACATTTGAGGCATGGTTTAAAGAGTGTGTAAGTGCATCTTACATACTTTCTCACATGTGAATATACATACTTGGTCACTTGTGAATATACTTGCTCACTTGTTATTTATTTAACATTACTTGTAGGTCAATAATCCAAACAACTGTGTTAATCAGTTTTTGAAAGACATATCTTGGGGACCTGCACCTACGGTTACAACTAGGTCTAAGTATTGTGTGAATGGTTACAAATTTCACGCCGAGGAATGCTCCAAGTATAAAAAACAATAACAGTGGGGTGTGTGTCAAAGGTGGTGAAGGCAACCAGGATGTGGAAAATGATTATTGTGGTGTGATAAAAGAGATTCTAGAATTTCATATTCAGGTTGGCCAAATAAGAAGATCATACTTTTCCGATGTAAGTGGTTTGACCCAACACCTAGAAGAGGTACAAATGTACACTCACAGTACAACATAATTGAGGTTAATAAAAAGATGGAGTATGATCGCTATGGTCTTTTTATGATTGCAGAAAAAGTTAGGCAAGTGTGCTATGCTCCATATCCTTTGCGGAGGGATAAGGCTGATTGGTTGGTTGTAATCAAAACTAAGCCTGTTGGTGGGGTGGAAGTTGAGAATGTGCTTACCAAAACGTTACCTCAAGTTTTAACCAAATGATGGATGATCAGTTAGAAAATGACTTGGAGCATCCTCAACGCATATTAGAAGAAGTTGACATGGAGGAAACAAAAATCATAGAAAATGAGGATGAAGAATCACCTAATAAAAATGAAAGAAGTGAAGATGAAGAATTTTCAGACGAGGAAGGATACATCGAAGACGACTAGCATGTTAGTTTTTTCAAGCGCTCTCAACTTATATAGATTTATATTCTCAATTCTAACATTTCTTTAATTTATGCAGATGACCGGTAGGGGTCGAGGTAGGTTTAGGAAGGATAAGAGGCCTATTGATCATGATGATGGTGCTACACCCTCGCTTCTTTCACTCCACACTTGCATCCCTCCGCTGCCGAAGGTCGGCAGCAATCTTCAAGGCACACATCTATTCCACCATATCCATCTACTCATCAGACTACCTACCATTCGCCCTCCCAGCAGTATTCTTACCATTCTCCGCCACGAGGCTATACCCCGCTTCCTCCATATGATCATGCATGTAGTTACATGAGTCCATCGAGTCAGCAGTCACAGGGCCATGTGTGTCACGCCCCGAACCTGGGCCTGGACGTAACACGGCACTCGGTGCCTAACTACATATGACCGAGCGAACCAACTAAGGTTGAATCAACATATGATATCATAACATACTGAATGCGGAAGATAAACTAACACATGCTGATATACTGAAAGTCTGGATGATATAAATCAAAGTGCGGAAATACTAAAACAAGTCTGAAACATATATGTAGCCAACGTTTCTTAACATGAAAAGCCTGAGACTCTGTCTAACTGTTACTCTAGTCTATGAAGCCTCTAACGAAGTACTGAAAATACTGACTGCTTGTAAATACTGAAAGACCGTAAAGTAATGATAATGCCCCGGAAGAACTGGGGATCACCAAGTAGCTGGTACGAGAATCCTAGCGCTCTGAATCATCAACCTGTAAATCATTACCTGCATAGTGAGATGCAGGCCCCGGGCAAAAGGGACATCAGTACATTTGAATTGCACTGGTATGTAAAGCAACTGAAAGAAAGAATTATAAATGTTGAAACTGAAACCAAGCTGATAACTGAGAATCGATAATTAATAACTGAAATGATAACTATTGAAATTGAAATGATAATTGATAACTAATAACTGTACTGGTAACTGAAAACTGAACAGGTAACTGGTAACTGAAATGATAACTGATAACTAAAATGATAAAGGAAGTAAGGATATGAATACTCCCTCTTCTGAATGATGAACAACCTGTTTATCTGAATATTAAACTGCGGCCTCAGGTCCAATATATATATGTACACAACTGCGGCCTCGGGCCGAAGTATACGTATACATAACTGCGACCTCATGTCCAAAATGCATAAAGCATAAACAGCAGCCTCAGGCCCAAAGATGCATAAAGCATAAACTGCGGCCTCAGGCCCAAATACAGGTGTTCAACATTCAGGAACTGAGAATCAAACTGCAATACATGATAGTGAAATACTGAATCACACTGAGTTACATGATACTGGAATACTGGATCACAGTGAGTTACATAATACTGGAATACTGAATAGGACTAGACTGAGACATGTATTCTTGAACTCATTATGAACACTGAAACTTCAACTAATTATGGCATACTGAGTAATCTATATTAAGACTCNGATATCGTGACAAGTACTGTGAGTTGCGTGCACGGTTCAGAGCAGGCAGTATCCTCCAGTCCCTTAGATATGAGTTGGACCAGAAGGACGAGGAGCCTGTGCGAACCATCGGCAGATGCGGTGAGCTCGAGGGGGCGCTTAGGGCCAAGCTCGATCACAGTTGCCGGCTTGAGTGGTGAGTTGATTGAGAAAGTAGGAGAGTTGGAGGGGACCGAGGAGGCCAGGGTAGAGGCTTTGGAAAAGGTGAAGGCATTAGAGGACTTCATCCGCGTCCTCAGATCTGAACGAGCAAATGATGCGAAAACGGTCGCGCTAAGGGTGGCACGGCTTGACGAGCAAATTGGTGGGCTCGAGAGAGATGTCTCGAGCCTTAGTGATCAAGTTGCTGCTCTTGAGGCCGAGAAGGAACGACTGTTGGCTTGACCATCCTCCTCTCATACTTCTGCTTTCCCTGACGTTCCTCGGCATTTATATGAGATGTGGATCCATGCTGAGGCTCGGCTGGAGATATATAGGAGAATTTGATGATGGCGGGGAAGTTTCCTGAAGCCGATTTTGAAGATTCCCGTGTTAAGGTGTGCGACGCTAGGATTGCCTGTGGCTATGACCCAGCTATGCCGGGGACCGGTGATGGTGAAGAGGACTTAGACGGGCTTGCATCTGATGCTTGGTATGACGATTAGTATCCCGATGGCGGGGGAGATGATGGAGATGGCTATGTTGGACCGGGCGGTGAAGGTGGCGGTGGCGAAGGCGGGGACGATGTGGTGTGATGCTTTTGTACTTAGTTTTTTTTTTGTGAGGGTGTCTTTCTGGCCCTTTGTAAGATATTTTATTTTTTTGGAATGGAATGATCATAACTTTTCGTTGTATGTTCTTGGACCCTTTTACTTTTCTTCGAATGTTTTTCTTCGGAAGAGTTGTGTTGGTACTTAATTCAAACGAAGCTGTAAATTGAACTTAAGTTAGGTTGAGCATGAGTTGAATTCGAGTGTGACCAAATATGAATTCAAACGAGTTCGAATGTTTAATTGACTTCGAGCAAGGTCGAACGTGAGTTAATTCGAACGAGGTTGAATGTGAGTCAATTCGAGCGAGATCGAATGTCGACTCTTAGTTGATTCGAACAAGGTCGAATGAGATTTATTCGAACGAGGTCGAATGTAGACTCTTAGTTGATTCGAACGAGGTCTAATGCAAGTTGATTCGAGTGAGGTCGAATATTGACTCTTAGTTGATTCGAACGAGGTCGAATGCGAGTTAATTCGAACGAGGATAAATGTGAGTCGATTCGAGCAAGGTCGAATGTTGACTCTTAATTAATTCGAACGAGGTCGAATGCGAGTCGATTCGAGCGATGTTAAATGTTGACTCTTAGTTGATTCGAACGAGGTCGAATGCGAGTTAATTCGAGCGAGGTAAAATGTGAGTCGATTCGAGCGAGTTCAAATGTGAGTTGATCCGGACGAGGTCGAATGTTGACTCTTAGTTGATTCGAACAAGGTCGAATGCGAGTTAATTCGAACGAGGTCGAATGTGAGTCAATTCGAGCGAGGTCGAATGTTGACTCTTAGTTGATTCAAACGAGGTCGAATGTTGCACAGAGTAAAAACTTGATTCGAACATCATGTGTTTGTATGCTTTGCTTTCATATATTTATCGAGGTTTACATGCTTTTCGGGCTGTATTCTAGTCCCAGTCCATCTATTCCCTTTATTGTTCGGCCCGGAGAAGTATTCGAGGGGTCGGACAATGAACTTGTCAACTTGCAATCTATCCTGCTCGAGCCTTAAACTTCGAGATGTCCCATTTGTCGCCTCATTAAAAACCTCCCTAAGAAAACCCAGTTGGGACAAAACTCAGGTGAGGGAAAAAGAGTACGGCCCGGCGAACATCATTTCTTAGAAGTTAAAGTACTTGAGGTGGGAGACGTTCCAATTGTTCGGCAATAATTCCCCTCCATTGTTTCTAGTTGGAATGACCCTTTGCTCGGTGGTGTCGTAATCTTATATGGCCTTCCCAATTAGTCCCTAGTTTTCCTTCTCGTGGGCCCTTGCTCGCTTGTGTTTTGGCTTTGAGTACATAGTCCCCTACTTTGAGTGGTCTGACCTTGGCTTTTTTGTTGTAATATCGCTCTGCTTGTTGTTTTTGAACGACCATCCTTATGTAATCCATATCTCTTCGCTCTTCGACGTCATCGAGGTCTTGCCTCCTGCTTTCGTCGTTAACCGGTCCGCTCTCGTGTGAATATCTCAGGATTGGTACTCCGACCTCGACCGGTATTACTACATCAGTCCCATAGACTAGCGAATATGGTATTTCTCCTATGCTTGTTTTTGGCGTTGTGTGGTATGCCCATAGCACTTCCGTCAGCAGTTCCGGCCATAGTCCCTTGGCGTTCTCGAGCTTCTTTTTCATGATGTTCAATATTGATTTGTTGGAGGATTTCTCCTGACCGTTGCCCGCGGTGTGATATGGCGTGGAGAGTATTCTTTTGATGTGCCATTTTGCAAAGAACTCGGTGATCTTTTTCCCAGTGAACTGCGGCCCTTGTCACAAGTGATGTCTTTGGGGATGCCGAAGCGGCATATGAATGTGATCACTTCTTGCTCGCGTATTTGGGTGAATGCACCTGCTTTTGCCCACTTGGAAAAATAGTCAGTTAAAACTAAAAGAAATCGTACATTACCTCGTCCCGCTGGGGAGGGTCCGACGATGTCCATTCCTTATTTGATGAAAGACAAGGGCGAGGTGACTGAGTGGAGGTGCTCGCCCGCTTGGTCAATCATGGGAGCATATTTTGGACATTGCTCGCATTTTTTTACAAAGTCGGCGGCTTCCTTTTTCATCGTGGGCCAATAGTAGCCCGCTTGTATGAGGCATTTGACAAGAGTTCGATTGCAGGTATGATTTCCGCAGTGACCTTCGTGTACTTCTTCGAGGACGCGCCGCATTTGATTTGGTCCTAAGCACTTTGCTAGGGGGCCCGCCATACGTTCTTTTGTACAAGTCGTTATTGACGACGTTGTACCTGGCCGCCTGCATTCGAAGCTTCCTTGCTTCTTTATCTGGTGGGAGCACCCCGTTCTGCAAATATGAGATAATATGATTGCGCCAGTCCCAATTCAAGTTTATAGTTCGTACCTCGATTTGATCGGTCGATGAATGGAGGAGGGTGACCACATTCTCTTTTCCGGTTATGCTTTTGGTGGCCGCTGCCAGTTTGGCGAGGTCGTCCGCTTCAATGTTCTTCGCTCGGGGTATTTGATTGAGCTGGCACTCGTCGAACTTGGGTAACAGTTTGAAAATTTCAGCCTGGTATTTCTGTAGCCGTTGCTCCTTGATTTGGAAAGTCCCTGTGACTTGGTTGACGACGAGTTGCGAGTCGCATCGTAGGACTACTTGCCGTGCTCCGTACTTGAGTGCCAATTTTAACCCTACAATCACGGCCTCATACTCAGCCTCATTGTTAGTCATATCAGGGCATCGTATAGAATGGCGAACTATTCGCCTGTTAGGACCTCAAGCACGAGTCCCAGTCCAGATCCTGACGCGTTAGAAGCGCCATCGGTGTACAGAACCCATTGGTCGTGCATTTTGGTGGAAGTACTGGCGGTTTCCCTTTCGACTTCGGGCATTATTTTCGCACTAAAGTCGGCGACGAAGTCGGCAAGTACTTGCGACTTTATCTCCGTTCGCGGCTGATATGTTATATCGTTCTCGCTCAGCTCTATGACCCACTTGGCCAATCTTCCTGGCGTTTTGGGTTTGTGCAGGATACTCCTTAGAGGAAAAGTCATGACCACCGAGATGGGGTAGCATTGAAATAAGGTCTAAGCTTTCGTGAAGCTACGACCAAGGCCAGAGCTAGCTTCTCGAGGTGGGGGTACCTCATTTCAGCGTAGACCAAAGTTTTGCTAATGTAGTAGATTGGAGACTGCGTACATTTATTTTCTCATACCAGGATTGCACTTACTACGATGTCGGACACGGCCATGTAGACAAGGAGACACTCTTCGGGTTCTGCCTTAGCGATGAGCGGGGGAGAAGATAGGTAGGCCTTTAGTTCTAAGGCGTCGACGAACTTGGAATTCCATTAGAGTCCGTTATCTTTTATGAGCACGCCAAAATTTTTTTGGCACCTATCGGAGGACCGTGAGATGAATCTCGATAGGGTGGCTATACGGCCGGTCAGCTTCTGCACCTGTTTCTTGCTGGTTAAGTTTTCAGGGACTCCTTCTATGGCCTTGATCTGGTCGGGGTTGACCTCGATGCCTCGTTACGATACTAAGAAGCTGAGGAACTTTCCAAAGGTTACGCCGAAGGCGCGTTTTTTGGGGTTCAATTTCATACCGTACCTTCTGAGTATGTCGAAGGCTTCCCTCAAGTGGTCGATGTGGTCTTCCTTCCTTTTTGACTTGACCAACATGTCGTCCACTTCCATCGTCTTACCGAGTTGATCGTTGAACCTTTTGGTCACTAGCCTCCGATATGTTGCCCCTGCATTTTTCAACCCGAACGGCATAACCCTGTAGCAGTAGGTCCCCTGGTGGGTGATGAAAGTGGTTTTTTCCTGGTCCTCCTCTTCCATGAGGATTTGGTTGTAGCCCGAGTAGGAGTCCAAGAAGCTTAGCAGTTCGTGCCCGGCTGTAGCGTCGATGAGTTGATCAATATGGGGCAGCGGGAATGAGTCTTTTGGGAAGGCTTTGTTCAGATCTGTGAAGTCCATGCACATCCGCCTGTGAAGTCCATGCACATCCGCCACTTTTCGTTCTTCTTTTTCACCATGACCACGTTGGCGACCCACTGAGGGTACTTCGATTCTCTAATAGAACCGTTTTCTAACAATTTCTCAACCTCTTCACGGACCGCATCATTTATTGCGGAGTTGAACTTTCGTCTAATTTGCCTCACTAGGGGGTAAAACGAGTCGACGTTCAACTTGTGAGTTGCTATCTCCTTCGGGATACCTGGCATGTATGCATGGGAAAAAGCAAACAGGTCTATGTTACATTTTAAGAATTGGCGAAATTTACCCGGATCTTGGAGCTTATGGCCGATGAAAGCTTTCTTGATGTGGTCGTTATCGTCTAGTTTGACGGGGTCAAGGTCCTCTACGGTTGACCCTGTGGCTTCTACGATTTTGGGGTCTCTGACGACGTCTTTCACCTCATCACCATCTGACCCTAACTTCGTTAATTGCTATGCCTCCTCAGCCTTTCCTTTTAATTGTTGGGTGTATGTGCAGTCTTGGGCAATGCGGTAGCATTCTCGGGCCATGCGTTGCTCTCCTCGGATGCTGAATACTCCCTATGGGGTGGGAAATTTGATGACTTCATATGAATTGGAGGGGACAACTTTCATGGCGTCTATCCAAGGTCGGCCTATGATGATATTGTACACCGTATCCTGGTCCATGACGTGGAACGTGGTCTCCAAAGTGACGCCGACAACCAGGACCGACAGCGTGAATTCTCCAGATGTCCGCTCAACTGCATTGTTAAAACCTGTTAGCGTGATGCAACGCGGCACTATCTTGTACTCGAGCTTCATTTGGGTGAGAACTCGATGGTGGGTGGTGCGCGCCGCTTCCGTCATCGACCATAATACGTTTTACATCAGTATCAAAGATGCATAAAGTAATGACAAGAGCGTCATAGTGAGGAAGGACCAAACCGTGGGTATCTAACTTATCGAAGATGATACTTTCTTCGAGTTCGTCATACCGTTCGTGGGTGATGGACCGTTTGAGTTTGGGGTGGAGGTGAACTTCTCGCTGTTGATAGATGCGTCGTCGCCTCCTCCGATGATCATTTGAATGGTCCGAGCTAGGGAAGGTGGTTTGGGCGGTCCCTGGTGTCGTTCCCGCCCTCGGGCAAAGTTGGCTCTCCCATGATCGCTCATCAGTTCTTTCAAGTGCCCTTGGTGAAGCATGTTCACGACCTCCTATCTTAGAGCGATACATTCCCCGGTTTTATGACCCCGCTCCTGGTGGAATTCACAGAGGGCATTTGACTTTCTGGTATTCGGGTCGGATCTCATATTCTGTGGACACTTCACTTTTGGGCTGAGCTTCTCCAGTGCGTAGACTATTTCTGAGGGGGGAAACACAAAAATTGTGCAGATAATAAAGGGGGCATACTTCTCTTATTTCGGTGGATTCCCGTTCACGGCTTGGATGGACCTTCATCGTGGCGTGGAGGTGGCACGAGGGTGCCTCTGACGTAAGGCTGATGTCTCTCTCAATTAGGTCGGGATCCCACTAGATCTCTCCTGCTGTCGTTTCTCCAGTCCTTCCTAGACTCCATTTGGACCGAGGTCAAACGTTGGGTAGGTCCGTTGAGATCGTCCTCGTCGGCTCTTACCTCGGCTCAGTAGGCATTGTGTATCTCGTCCGAAGTGGTTGGAGGGTATTTCACGAGTCGGCTTAGCAACTTTTTGGTCGCCCTCGACCCACTTCTGCTTAGCCCCTTCTGGAAAGCGGCTACCGCCATCTCCTCAGATACATTCGGAAGGGTCATTCTTACACGGTTGAACCAGGCAAGGAAGTCCCAGAGTCCTTCGCCAGGCTATTGCTTAATGGCGAATATGTCGTTCACCCTCGCCTCTACTTTCTTGGCCCCGGCATGGGCTGTGGCGAACTTGTCTGCCATTTCCTCGAACGTTTTTATGGAACGCGCAGGTAACTGTGAGTACCAAGTCACTGCTCCCCCGATTAGGGTTTCTCCAAACTTCTTCAGCAATATGGATAATACTTGTTCTTTGGCCAGGTCATTGCCTTTTACTGCAGTGACATAGTGGGTCACATGATCCTCCGGGTTCGTCGTGCCGTCCTATATTTTTAAGTACGGAGGTTTTTTGAAGGTCTTTGGTATGGCTTGCGGTGCAGCCTCGTCACTATATGGTTGCTCAAAAAACCGACCGGCGTCCCTTTTTGGTAGAAGTTTTGGGGCACCCGGTATTTTGTCTACCCTCTCTTGGTGCTCTTTAATTTGGCTACAGAGCACTTTGTTCTCGTTATCCATCTCCTCCATTTTTCTCAAAATGGCTGTGAGGGTGTCATTACCTGCATCACTAGCATTATGAGTAATACCTGTTGTGTGTGGGGGGAGGGGGGGGGTGCTCATCAGCTATTGATGCGACACCGAACCCTGTCTCTTCTCTACTCGACCTCTGAGCGGGCTTGTCGAGGAAGCCGGTTAGCGTGTTTGTCAACCATGCCCTAAGTAGCTTTTTCACTGCTGGTGATACCTCTTCTGTTGTGGATGTAGAAGCACCCTTATCGTGCGAGGTCGTGATGCTACCGAGAGGATGAGGCGAGCTGTTTTGCCTGGGAGAGGTGTTTGGTGTTATGTCTTCACCTTCCATTTCGTCGACTTCGTTAATGGAGTGGAGGAGGTTGGTGGTCAGGTCGGCTATCGCCTTCCTCTTTTCCTCTCTGTTGCCTGCCGTGTCAGATTTGTGCAAACAAGGAAATACGGGGTTTTTGCAAAGTTTTGTGTTTTTTTTAAATCTAGAAGAAACCAAAATTTTAACTAGAAAATCCCAACAGACGGCACCAAGTTGTTTGACCAAAAAGTGTTAAGCCTTTTTGTTAAACTAATTAGATAAGATGATAATGGGTAAATCCTAGTTAAACATAATAAATCCTGGATCTGAAATCGATTGATATGAACAACGCATAATTGCACTTAAACCAATTTAATACAAAGGGATGTTTAATGGTCTTGTTATGAATGTATCGGGGAGTAATGACAAGCAATAAATATATTAAATGACAATAAATGTAAATAGAGAGAATGATTCACCCAAATATTCAATGAGGTGGATGATTCTCCCTCTGGCAATAATGTAAGACAAACAAATGTGGGAATATAGAAAGCTTTCACGGATCTAGTGCGAGAAAGTGTGGGATCAATAACAATCGAATCTTTTTGTAAAGACAATATTTGTAATTTACTTGAGAGTCAACTTTTTATGAGCGAGCTTATCATATAGAATATTACATACCCCTTTCTTATCTCTCTATTCCCACTTATATGGAACATATCCCTTACCTAACTGAAAGTACAGTGCAGAGAATATTCTATAGAATATTCCTCTAAAATATCTTATTACTAAACTAGCCGTTTGGGCTGATCTGAGTACTTGACCTCGACCCTAGCTACTCAGCTCGCCAATAGGTTCCTTCTTAAGCACAACCTAGGCCTAATCGGCTCTTAGTTATCCTCTCTTAGGCAAGATTCCCTTGGTCAGATTTTGACCCATACAGTTAGTCCCTTCGCCCGCCGGGGTTATTTTTGGACGAGCTCGATTGACGGACTTCGCCAGTTGCAATTTTAGAAATCTGAGGATGTTGGCCGAGGAGTAACCTTTTTGTGGCGAGGTGACGACATGGCGCATTAAGAGCTACATCTGACCGTTACGTTAGTTTGAAATGACATCACTTCATCATGCGTCATTATGGCGCATGTTCCCAATACGTTACGTTGTTTCCCGCGCCTCTTCCGTTTCGAAATCAATGTGGCGGCGGGTGCCAGTATTATTATAAATAGGGATGGGAATTCCTCATTTGAGCTGCTGCATTTCTTAAGCATTCGAAACTCCAAGCTTCCCCTTCTTCGTTTTCAGAATTATTGCATCTTTATCTCCCCCTTCTCTTAGCGTTTTCTGCTATTGTTACCCCTTTCACATTTGCACTTTCTTCTTATATACGCCACAGAAAAATGGCTAGTGCATCTTCTAACCTTGAGGGAGCTTCTAATCCTGTCACGTTGACTGTGGACATGCATTCTCATGAAGAAGGAGTGGCCATTGTAGAAGATGAGAGTTTCCCCACTGTGGATGAGATATTTCCACATTCGGGGAGGATCAAGTCGGACTTCTCGAAGTGACCTGAAGATGATCCTGAACCCATCGTTTCTGAGATAGATGCGGCGGCGCTCGTTGCATTTAGGTCTAAATGGCGAATTCCAGACCATGTCGAACGTATCCCTGCTAGTAGCGACCTAGTGCAGATATATCGCCCAGGATACTGCGCAAAGTACGCGTATCCGTTTGTCGTCGGCTATACACTTCCTCTTCCTTCCTTGGCGGAGGACTTCTGCCTCTATTATGGCGTGTGCCCGGCTCAGCTTTCCCGTACAACTATATGTTTTTCCTTATGCTTATCAAGTACGCGGAGCTAGCCAACCGTAGGATTTCTCTCCGTCATCTACTTCACCTCTTCACCCCAAGTTTTCACAGGGGTACGATGATACACCTTCGCCATCGTGGGACCAAGGGACTGGTGGTGAAGATGGATGACAAAACAAATTACCGTTTCTGGGTCAATTTCTTCTACATGAGGACTGAGAATGTGGTGTCGAACCCTAACGGGTTTCCCGAGGAGTGGAACTTTGGTCGTAAGTGTTTCTCCCAAACGGCTGTTTGTCGTTTCTTTTGGTGATCTGATCGTTCTCCCTCTTTTCTTCTTTTTTATGTAGCCGAGAAGGATCCTCCTTCACTAGTCGCTGACATTCGTGACTGTGAGCCAAATTTTGCCTCACACGGTGGGGATTCGTGAGTGGTCGTAGTTCAATGAGAGGTCTGGGCACAAACCTTCGGCCGGTGAGTCATTTCACTTCGATCTTAGTAGTTTTGACCTTCGTACCGTCTTTTCTCTCCATTCCTTTTTTACTTAAGTCTTTCTTTGTTGGTAGGTCGGAGTGCTTCGAGGAGGGCGAGGGCTCCTACCCCCGCTTTTCGCCAGTCAAGTACTTCGACTGGGCCTCTACTCGCCGCAGCTGCAAGCGAGCCCGTTCAGAATGTTGTTCCTTCTCGGACCCCGGCCTCGTGTAGGCTTAGCCGCCAAGCTACTGCCCCACTAGTAGAGATTTTGGCTTCTTCAATGTTTCATTTGGTGGATGAGTCGTCACAGGGCGAGGAGGAAGAGACTCCGCTGAAAAGATGAAGGATAGAGGTTGACGGCGTAGCGATCGAGGATGAGGAGCCCGCGAGGGGTGATCCCGAGTTGATCACAGCCGAACTGGGGGGCGGTACGACTTTGGACGCAGAGATAGTGCCCCCGTCGAATGTGGAGATTGCCTCTGTGGAAGGAGGGGAGCGACCAGAGACAATTGCAATTATTCCGAGGAGTGATCCGTCAACGTCAGAGCGGGTCGATGTTCCCTCCTCGGCCGAGGAGAGGGCGAAAGGAGTGGTTGTAGATGATTACAAATCCGATTCTGATGTCGGTCCTGAGGAAGAGAGGATATTCGACAGAGGGTTTACTCGGGTTGAGGTGAGAATGGATGAATCATCTTGTTCGATTGTAATCCCTTTGGACTGCGACTTGTTTGCTGACACGGCGAGCTTGGTCCCTTCTTTGGCCCCTCTTTGCTTCGCCGCCAAGAACAGGACTCTTCAAGTGCTCAAGGATGCCAACTATTCACTAGGCATATCTGGGATGGCTCTGAGGATGAGTTTCCTTCCTCGTTATTTTTTCACTTTGCGCCCTTCTCCTCTTTCTATCTTTACTAACTCTCTTCGGCTCTTCCTTTTTTTTTCTCTTTTCTTTCTTTTTATTAGACTTTCATTTTGGAGATCGAGAGCGCCCGTCGAAAGGAGAAGCGGAAGATTGTTTTCCAGAAAATAGTCTCGAAGTACCTCCGATATCGTGACAAGTACTGTGAGTTGCGTGCACGGTTCAGAGCAGGCAGTATCCTCCAGTCCCTTAGATATGAGTTGGACCAGAAGGACGAGGAGCCTGTGCGAACCATCGGCAGATGCGGTGAGCTCGAGGGGGCGCTTAGGGCCAAGCTCGATCACAGTTGCCGGCCTGAGTGGTGAGTTGATTGAGAAAGTAGGAGAGTTGGAGGGGACCGAGGAGGCCAGGGTAGAGGCTTTGGAAAAGGTGAAGGCATTAGAGGACTTCATCCGCGTCCTCAGATCTGAACGAGCAAATGATGCGAAAACGGTCGCGCTAAGGGTGGCACGGCTTGACGAGCAAATTGGTGGGCTCGAGAGAGATGTCTCGAGCCTTAGTGATCAAGTTGCTGCTCTTGAGGCCGAGAAGGAACGACTGTTGGCTTGACCGTCCTCCTCTCATACTTCTGCTTTCCCTGACGTTCCTCGGCATTTATATGAGATGTGGATCCATGCTGAGGCTCGGCTGGACATATATAGGAGAATTTGATGATGGCGGGGAAGTTTCCTGAAGCCGATTTTGAAGATTCCCGTGTTAAGGCGTGGGAATATAGGAAGCTTTCTCGGATCTGATGCGAGAAAGTGTGGGATCAATAACAATCGAATCTTTTCGTAAAGACAATGTTTGTAATTTACTTGAGAGTCAACTTTTTATGAGCGAGCTTATCATATAGAATATTACATACCCCTTTCTTCTCTTTCTATTCCCACTTATATGGAACATATCCCTTACCTAACTGAAAGTACAGTGTAGAGAATATTCTGTAGAATATTCCTCTAAAATATCTTACTAAACTAGCCGTTTGGGTTAATCTGAGTACTCGACCTCGACCCTAGCTACTCAGCTCGCCAATAGGTTCCTTTTTAAGCATGACCTCGGCCTAATCGGCTCTTAGTTATCCTTTCTTAGGCAAGATTCCCTTGGTCAGATTTAGACCCATACAGTTAATCCCTCCACCCGTCGCGGTTGTTTTGGGACGAGCTCGATGGATGGACTTCGCCAGTTACAATTTGAGAAATCTGAGCATGTTGGCCGAGGAGTAATTTTTTTACGGCGAGATAACGACGTGGCGCTTTAAGAACAACATCTGACCGTTACGTAAGTTTGAAATTTTACACTGTTAAATTACTAATAGTGGTTGGTTGAGCTCTTACACTTTCCCCATTACTCAACAACAAAATCAAATCGAATTAGGAACTTCTGGAACAAGACGAGTCGTCGACAAACAGTCCAAGCAAGCGGTTATTTATGACTCGTTTAGCTTCTGTTCGTTGATATTAGGTGACATTAATTGCTTGTGCCCAGCCCTTCAATCACTGCCTCAATTTTTACCAATATAGTTAGGTCTTATTCGTGTTTTAAGAACCACATGTTGTGGTCGGTGTTCTAGTTTCTAGTACTTATTTTTTAAAGTTTTAATATATTTTAAATAACTCACGCTAAATATTCTGACTTATTTTCCAACTGATCAATACGTAACTTAAGACAAACAGAAAAATTATGTGAAACAAGATTTGGTTACAACTTCAGTACTTCACTTAGGAGCTTTTTTTCTTGTTATCAAATTAGTTGCTTTCTATTAATAATCTGGTCAACTGATCACACCAAACGTTCTAATATTACATCTTATTTTGATGAAAAGAAGCTTGTTATTATCTCAATCTTAATTCTAAGTTCATAAATCAAATCTTCATTTCAATTTGTAATATTAAGGGCACGTTTGTCCACAATTTTTTTTTTTTTACTTTTTCCCGATTTTTTTTCATTTTTTTTGGAATCAGTGTTTGGCTATGAAAATTCTAAATCCAACTTGAAGTTAAATTTCCGAATTCTCCGAAATTCGAAAAAACTCAAAAAGGCTGTTTTTCATAATTTTCACTCCAAATCACTCACAAAATTTAAAAACAACTCTCATTTGTATTCATGTCCAAACACAACTCCAATTTTCAAATACCATTTTTAACTTAAAAATAAAATCTCACCTTTTTCCCCGAATTTCACAATTCTCATGTTCAAACACCCACTAAATGTGTCTAGTTAGGCTGTTAGTGTTGGGTCTTTATATCTAATTTAAATAAAGATGTGTGAATAAGAAGTGGAGGGAAAAGAATTAAAGGGAAACGAAAAGATTGTAATATTTCTTATACTAATGCATTTTGTCCCTCATCGGAAAATGGAAAGAAATCTTTGTCCTTATATAGTAAAGCACATCATTTAGTTGTTAAAGAGTTGAGAAGAAGTGATGCCTCGTACCGCCGCCGTCGCTCGCACTTCGGACATCTGAAAACAATACAGTTTTTTGTTGGGCTGGAAACTTTTTATTCTTCTATTTCTGTTATTATTTTATTTTTGCAGAAATTATTTGAACACATATTACTAACCGTTAGCAGATCTGGAATTTTAAATCACGGGAGTAAAAGATTATTTAGCAGACCAAATTAATAGGTTGGACCAGTCCACCCACCAAATGTTTCCCTAGTTTCGAAGTTTGGTTCCAGTTCAATCAAGAAAAGGACAATCATTCCTATCCCCACCCCTACCCCAGCCCTTAGCAAAGGAAAATATGGCCATAAATAGCTGAGTGACAGAGAAGCTAAGATCACAAATATGAAGCAAAGAAAGGAAGCTGAAAAAGTACTTGTCTTTCACCATGCAAGTAGTAATATGATTTGTCCTTACAAAGTCATGAAAAGTCAATCTCTCCACTTTTTTGGGGGGCGCCTATGGCAACTTCTAATTACATGAAGGGGCAAATGGCACTACTTTTGGCAACATACTATGCAAACAAAATGGTATATATGATTTTATTCAGAGAAGAAATTGGATTCCAATTGTACCAAATTTTGTGCTTTAAATGAGCTCAAAATTTCACCACCAATTTAGCATGTTCAATATTTTTAAACAAAGTTTGGGAAATAAAAAATCGAATTTGCAACGGTTTGTCACCAATACATTTGCCATTTGAATGAACGAAAACAACCTTTCCAAACACAACCATGTTCATCTTGATTCTTGACGTACGAGAGCTCAGTCAAGAAAAAGGCAAAATATAAAACTTAACAGAAGTGTATTACACATGATAAAAGAAGTTGACCGTTCAAAAATAAAATCCCAAAATGTTTTCGTGTGATGAAGTAACATCCACATTTTACATGCCATGCAATGGAATGGTGAAAAAGTTTTATACATGATATGAAATCACAAAAAAATGTGAACTCATCAATATTACTCCATTCATTTCAATTTGTATGATATGGAGTTAAAAAAAATGATAACTTTTAAAACTTGTTATAGTCTTTATATTCATGTCGAAACATCTTTGTGGCTTTAAAAGTATGTCACTAAATATACTTTTTTTAACGCTTTAATAAAGAAATAATGTTATTTATTTGTAACAGAGAGAGCATTATGTATGATGGACAATTTTCTATCCCAAAAAATAAGAAGAAGAGAAATAAAGAAATTGGTGTAAAATATGGTTATGCTTTTAGTGTATTTTTCATATTAGCTTAAGAAAAAAGGATGTTAGAAGAGGCTTCCGATTCACAAGCATTCTAGCTTGGATACTTGTTACATTACATCTTATTTTGCATTTAGAATGCTAATTAACTGATGTGATCCTTACACAAATAATCATCCAGATTAATTGTTTATTATTCTTACCGACATTCATGGATTATACATTGGTTATATATATGGAATTTTTATCTTCTATAGCAAAGGTTAACACCTTATTTATTTTAAATACAAATCATTTTAAAAAATTATATTCTATAGATACCTTTTAATGTTTATAGCAAAATATCTAATTTTGGTTACCTCCTAAGCCACTAAATACGCTATTCAGTTACACTATTTTCTTTCTCTCTCTACTCTGATACATGCCATTCTCTTCCGCCATTCCTGAAAACACGATGCTCAATCTCAAAATTCCTCTCACCCACATCACCTACCATTAGTCAAAAACCCCACACTCTCTCTTCCCTCCTGCACTTTCAGACGACCCTTCAGATCTTCAAACTATCAGGCCTACCATTGACAACACAATTGAATTGCTCATCAATAAGAGAACAAGAACCGGGTTTGTACAAAGGATAAGACTCATCTGCAACCCAATTCCCATCAAAGAAATCACAATTCAACAAAGACTTAATTTTTGTGATGAAAAGAGTAGCTGGTTCTTGGTTTTTACGCTGTATTTTTATGTATTTCATTGTATTCATTGTCTTTTTTTTTTCATTGTAATTCAATGTATCTCGCTGTATTTCATGTATTTCATTGTATTCACTATATTTATTTCATTGTATTTCAATGTATCCCGCTGTATTCTATGTATTTCACTGTATTCACTGTCTCGCTATATGCCATGAATGTATTCATATGTTTTTTTTAATTAATATAATTTATGTATTCAGATGTATTACATAATTTTTCTGAAGATTGCTATGTTTTTGGGGTATTTTTCGGTTGAGAATCTTTTTTATAACTTGAAATACAAAATTTGTGTATTATAGTTGAGTTTGTTGAGTTATATTGGGAGTCTATTATGTTAATTGATTTACTTTCCGTTTAAAAACAGTGTAATCCCCTGTTTCACGCCGTGAATACAGTCGAATACAATAATCTGTCCAGCTCTAATTCCATGTTTCACTCCATGAATACAGTCGAATACACTCGAATACAACAATTGATTAGCTGGAATTCCCTGATTCACGCCTATTTTTGCTACTGTATTCATGAATACAGTAGCTTAAATACATCTAATACATCTTATAACAACAGAAAACGTATCTACAATCCGTAATATAGCAAATGGTTTCTATAGATAGCTAATTACCACTAAAAGATAGTGCTTTATGAAAATTTCTCTATATATATTATGCATGTATGGATTACACATATATTACACATTCGCCGTCTATTTTTAATTTATTGGGTGGGCAACTCTTTAGAATAATTCTTCTTAATTTATTTAATTTGATTAAGCAAGTATAACATTTTATTAGTGGTTTCTCCCTATTTTATGATTCTTCCTTCACCTGCTAAAGTGGTTGCTGTACTTATTAAGTACGATCTTCCTTAATCCTATGGGATCAAAACTCTTAATTTTTTGACATTTGGAAATGACAGAAAGAATCTCCATTTCATTAGTAATGTTTTATGAAAGTTCTTCAGCTGATCCACATTTCTTATCCTAAAATTTTATATGCTTTTATATTTTCTCTTTTCCATTTAAAGCGTAGCATCTCGTAAACAAAGTCAAAGAATAATTATTCCTTTAGCATCTAGCTGTTATTCAAAAAATTTAAAGCAATTTTACGTTCATGTATTAATTAACACCATATAATGTTATCCCTTAAGCATCCTTTTAGTAGTATAAAAAAAGATTATTAGCAGGTCACGATTTGGCTTTGAACAGCATGATAATAGGATAAAAAAAGATGCAAAGTTTATCAGTGACAATAATCCGATAGCATAAAGCATAAGTTTATTCTTCAAAAAGGCATCCAGAAAGGAACCTCATGATTCCAAATATATTCTTTAAGTCCTATTGCTCGTGTATCTATCCTGTTTAGATAAATAAGATCGAAATTTTCAAAATATAGGTATAAATTGATTAGGAGGTTTTTAAATTTAAGTAAACATAATTGATGTAACCAGTTGTTATTTATTGATTTATATCCAATGGATACATGAAGTAAATAATTATTAAAAAAATTCAACTCCTACAAAATACGACCATTACTACATAATTTTTGCTTCCACTCTCCAATTAGAAGCTTGTTAGCTGCTATTTGGTTAATCACTTGGATTGCCAAATTGGGCTATAACCTGAAATTAACGGGTGATTTATAAAAATAGCCAGATTTACAACCGGTCGTTCAAAAATAGCCCAATTTCAAAAGTAATCGAAATTTAGCCACTTTTTATATAAAGATAAATCTGAGCGAAAACACTGTTCAAAATCCGGAAAATACTCCAGTATATTATGCCGGAGTTCCAGCATAAGTATACTTGAACTCCAGCATATTATACTGGAGTTCAAGGATAGTATGCTGGAACTCCAGCATAATATGATGGAGTTCCAGCATAAATACACCAGAACTCCAGCATAATATACTGGAGTTCCAGCAAGTATAATGGTCCAGTATAATATACTGGAGTTTGGAGCACCAGTGCTCCAGTCTCCAGTATATTATACTGGAGCCAGCAAAGTATACCGGTCCAGCATAATATGCTGGAGTTCATACACAAGTGCACCGAACTCCAGTATATTATGCTGGATCGGTCTCTATTGCAGCAAAACGGTGGCTATTTTTCATTGACTTGGTAAACGCTGGCTATTTTTGATTGACCAGTCCGAAAACTGGCTATACCGTGAACAAATAATGGGGCAAGGACAAAGATATTTATTCTTAGGGATGCTATTTAGATATTGTGAGCATGTGATTTTTGCCTCACTTGAATTACTCCTATAGAATTCTTGAAATTATGATTTTTCTTTTATTACTTGATTTTTAGGATTAAATTGCGTAATTTTGTGTGCATTTTAATTGATATAATTCATAAAAAATACAAAAATAGCACATTTGCATTTAGGATCCCATTTTTATATTTTTAGGTTTGATTTTTCCTTAGTTTTCTTTTAAATTAGGATTTAATTAGAGTTAAATCAGGTCTTTTCATTTTAATTTTGTATTTAACAAAAATCTAAAAAATGAAATGAAAATAAAATGAACTTGAAAAAGAGAAAAATAGAAAAAAGAAAAAAAATTAAAAGAAATGGAGTTCTTAATAAAATACCCATGTTTTGGGCCCTTTCTTAAATTCCAGCCCAAATACCAGTCCAACCCCCTTATACCCGTCTCACCCAGGCCTAACCCAAACCATACCCGGTCCAAACCCCTTTCCCATGAAACGACGCCGTTTTAGGATCAATCCATCCTGACCGTCTAGGTTTCTCAATCTAACGGTCAGGAACTGATGATTTAATAATATATATATATATATATATATA